>NC_056734.1:536624303-536764303 GCF_019279795.1 Protopterus annectens
TCGAAAGTCATAACCTCGAAACCAGAATCTCAAATTTAGAGAAACTCGAACATATGAAAGGGACAAAAAAAATTAACACCTTTCAAATGTCTTTGCAGGGGGGCTTCACCCCCCTACTTAAATATACCTATTCCGAGATCGCACTATAGTGAAGGAAAGGGAAATCTCCCATTCCGCTCTATACACGCAAGCGCAAAATGGAAGATTTTCCATTCCTCCACTATAGTGTGGTCACGGAACATTCACATTTAAACTGCTAGGATACAGAGGGGCCTGGCCCCCTGCAATAAGGTAAGTTAACTTTTTATTTTTTTTTAAATCTAAGGCTCCCATTCACAATTTTGAGTGAATGGAAGTTTGAGATTCTGGTCTCGAGATTATGAATTCTGAGCTTCCATCCATTTGAGCTTGTGAAGGGGAACCGTATATCTATATATATATACATATATAAATATATATATATATATATATATATATATATATATATATATATATATATAGATAGATAGATATATATATTTGTGTATATATATTTGACACTACATAGTGATAGATATACTATGTATGTGAGAAAAAGAGATAGTGACAGATGGATATGTATATGTGCAGACATATTTATACAGAACAAGTCATTTTGATGATGGGGCAACAGAATTGCACACATTTTAACTAAGTGTATGGACATACCCAGTGAGAGTGTCAGTACTTATGAAGTGAATCCAGGCTACACTTACCTGTACTCCAGTCCAGGATTTTGTGTGTTACAGACATTAATATTTGCCCCTGTTTCTGCAGTACTGCACTTCACTCAAAATGTCCACAGCATTATCCAGCTGTCTGCTGTATTTAACGTGACTAAGGTTCATAATGTTACACCACACACAGACTGACAGTCTGCATACCTCTCTACTGTACAGATTTTCACAGAATTTCCAGATTTTTGCCTCATATTTTTGGTCTGTTCCTCATACATTTGTGGATTTCTGGTAAATTATTGAATACTGAAGTCACTAAATAATACTATATAAAGACAAGCATTTGAGTTTCAGACTTTATAGCCTTTAGAAAATATGTAATAATGCAAAACCTTTTATTCTAGCAACTTTCTAGGTTTATAGGAACAATATTTAAATTCTCTATTTTCTGGCCTTTATTTATTTATTTTACATTTGTTGACTGGGAGAGTCTGACTGAGCTAAAGCCCTTTTTTAGCAGAGGCCCGGGGAGAAAAGCTCCATCATATGCCAAAAAATGTATACATAACAGTAAATAATTTACTAGAAGTTACAAGTTATACACAGATGTTAACAAAAAACATAAAAAATACAATAAACAGATGGATGAGCAACAGAAAAAAATATAGTAAGTGAATAATTTGTATGTTAAATATATAAGCTAATCTCAGCTTCAGTAAGCACTGTATAGCAATAGTTTGGGGGGGTTGCATAAGAAAATTAGCTAATACATGGTTCAGTAGGCTAAGTATGAGGAAGGATTAGAAGGTTTCATAAAAAAACATAAGATGCAAGTTGTTCAAGGCTGCAAGTTGTGCATACTGATTTTTGTGAAATTAAGTGAAAGAGTGGTGTATGGGTAGGTGGAGATCAGGGAGGATGCATACATTGGCAGATCCAGTGTTTTTAAGGTAGTATTTGGTGGCTAATTTGAATTGTTTGGGGTGGGTTAGGTTCATTACTTCAAGTGGAAGTTTGTTCCATGCAGTAGAGGGGTGGTAGCTATATAAGTTGCATCCTGTCCTGGATTTTGATTTGTGAACATTTAATAGGTCTTGGGAAGCACTTTGGAGATGCATGGTAGGGGAATAGTGGGAGATGAGGGGTGATAGACTTGGGCAAAATTCAGGCTGATATAGAATGGAGTGTATGATCTGGAGCTGAGATTGTAGTAACATATGGGATAGTTCTAGCTAGTTCAGGTGTTTTAAGGCAAGACAGTGGTGGGATTTATATGGTTGTTGTGTTGTGAATCGAGCAATCATATGATAGGTTGATTCTAATTTGGTTAATAGGGTAATGTTCAAATTTGTCAGTATTTGGGAACAATATGTTAGGCAGGGTAGAAAGTAGACATGAGTAAGAGAGATTCTAGCTTCAGCAGTGAGGTATTTGTTATTCCTATACAAAAGACCTAGCTTTTGGTGGGACTTTTTGATACAATAGTTAATGTGTTGATCAAATTTTAGTTGGTCATCGATGGTAATGCCAAATAGTTTTGTGCTAGTTTCGACTTCTATATGAGTATTGTTTAGGGAGGTTATAGAGAAGGAAGATTTGATATGGTTTGCAGATTTTGGAAGGAAGAGTAGCAATTTTGTTTTTTTGAGGTTGAGGATGAGATAGTTATTAGTCAGCCATGTCTCAACAGCACTGAAATATGTTCCCCCATTCTTTCTAGCTTTGTTCAGATTTCTTGCACTAAGAGGTCAAGAGGTATGACAGGCTGTGAAAACACCAACATAATAATACCTCACATGCAAAAGATGTGAACACTTCCAAATTAGAATCATCAACACCATCACCCATGCAAACTTCCCTAGTTCACTGAGCCACACAGGCTGCCAGACAGAGAGGAGTCATTCATCACACAATCAACAGCATAAATATGTACGTTGTTACTCCTACATTTGATGAGACATACAGTGTGTGATTGGGTTCTGTGTTACAGCCCTGAGATTGCCTGGTCTACTGATACACCATTGCTGACTTACAGTTAAAGCAGTTATATGGGAATACTGCTGTGTTGGGGGTGGGAGAACAACAGCACATGATCTGCTGGGATAGACAGTAGTCCAAACATCATGTGACCACACTGTTTCACATCTCCCCTGACTGATGTAGTGTATATTCCAACCATGGTGCCTAGTAATTATTAAGGAACACATACTATAGGGCTGGATATCTGTAGTCCCATGTGGATGTTACTTCTGTCTACATAGCCCACTATATTTCCTTGCATACATGCAGCAGATCCATACATATGATACCATATTATAGTAATACTTACAAGTAGTGTGTAGGTTAGATACTTCCCTTTCGAATCCAGCAGTTGACAGAACTGTAGTTCAGGGCTGACTCTGTGTGATGCAAACAGTACACAGCCAATACATGGATAGGTACAGGTTGTGTGAGTTGCCTGGCATCAACAATTTTAATATATGTGTGTGAGTAGGAGTAAGGTGTCAGTTCCTAGGGCCCTAGGTTGTCAAGGAATGTGCTATGTATTCTCTCTCAGCCAAAGCCAGGGCATACTGGGCATGCCTATGTCTGCTTATTGGGACATCATCAGGGAGTTCCTCCTCCGAGTCCTCCTGTGAGTGTGGCTGTGGTGACCTAGACATTGGTGGGGGGCTATGTATTCCTTCCCTTTGCTGATCCTGCTGCAGCTATTTCCACAGGATCATATTGTGTAGCATGGCACATACTGTGCATATCTGTGCACGTATAGCTGGAGTATACTGCAGGGTTCCACCAGATATATCGAGGCACCAGAACCGTGACTTCAGAAGCCCAAAGAATGCTCTCTGATGTTCCTGTTTTGTTTGTGTGCCTCATTATGGCATTCTTTGGTGAGTGTGTGTGCATTTCTGATGGGTGTCATCATCCACAATTCCAGTACGTAGCTAGCATCCCCCTGTAAATGGCCATGTGGGATGTCCCCCCTAGCAAACATCAGGTACAGCTGTGATGCATGCCAGATATGGGAGTTGTAATAACTGCCAGGGCTGCCAGCACACACATTCATGATAAGCCTCTAGGCATTGCACATGACCTGGCAGTTGATGAAATGGTACCCCTTGTGGTTGACATGGATTCTACCCTCCTCAATGGGTGGTGCCTTGATGTGTACATGAGTGCAGTCTATGGCACCTAGTACCTCAGAGTAGTGTGCTGCACAGTAGAAGTTTTCCATATTGCTGGTTCTTGCTTCAGGGTTTAGGGGAAAAGAAATGTTCTCACTGGCATGTGATAGCATGGCATCCAGGAACTGATGGAATACCCTGGATGCTGATACCTTTGAGACCTCCATTATGTATCCATTTGGTCTTTGGAAAGTACCTGTAGCTACACATACCTTTGTTTCCACTGAGATGGGTTCCCCTCTGTTGACTCTGGGTCTGAGTTGAGGGCAGCAGAGCTCAGTGAGTTCTTGTAGTATGTCCCTGTCCACCCTGTAGCGCTCTAAAATCTGCAGCTCAGGTACCTCCTGGAAGGTTACCCTGGGTCTGAACACTTTCTCTTTCTCAGTCTAGGCCTATTGACAGAAGCAGCAGCAGCAGTGACCTCAGCATCTAGCACTTACAAATGTAGCAGCCCCTAGCATTCTTTCAGTTAAAATTACCAAGTCTGTAGTCCAATGGTGCAGAGTATGGGGAAAAATCAGATTGTAGGGTGTATGCATAATTTATAGTGCTCTGTTGTAGGTGCTGATTGTGTGATTGGCTACCTATAATGCATTCCACCTGCCTAGTATATCATAACATCATTTAATGGCCCTAGTTTAAGTTAAACAGGGAGTCAAACTGATTAATATGTCACTGGCTTTTAGATACAGTCAGCACTACTGTGTGCCACACAAACACGTTCTACATAAGTAAACAAAGCTTAGGAGTCAGTGTACACACACCCCTGAAAGGACATGCTCAGCATGGTGATGGACTGTGTAAACATGCAGAAACACGTGCCCCTTAGTTAAATAAAGCACAGAAGTTAGTGCACCCCCCCCCCAAAAGGACACAATCAGCAAGGTGGCATGCATCGCAAACAGGGGAAACTGAGCTGAAGTAAGCTTAGAAGTCATTGGACACACCCTCCCCTGATGTCTGCTATCTCCTCTGTAAACACTCAATAGTTCTGTGCCTACATGGATGGGATATGCAGACATGATTATGCCTTTATGCTATTCAGTAACTCCACTTCATTTGCATAGGGATCCAAGCTCACAGCGTGGAAACTACATAGGTTCATAGGTAGGTACTAGGCTAACAACCCGAGGGCCAAAGCAAGCCTAGCCAACAGTGTAACATGTACTGTTAAATTCCTGCCCCTCTATCGAGTAGTGGCGCAGACATAATCCCATGGGTGAATTTCCTAACACCCATCCACTTATCAAGGTTTTTCTTGAATAGTGCTAATGACGGGCTCTGCTTGATGTGGATGGCAATCTTGTTCCAGAGCATGGAAAGTCTCTGGGTCACGAATCTATCCCTCCAACATGTCCTATTTATTGCTGTGGTGAGGCTTATGCCCCTAGAGCATGTAACTCAGGGAGATTGGGATTTCTTCAAGTGGAGCATGTCCAATAATTCCGGGTTTGACATAGCTTTCTATGTAAGACAGGTGTCTCCTCAGAGTAAACGGTATGCGACCAAGTAGAGTTTGAGTTTCTTGAGCCGGTAGGCATAGGGCAATTGTTTGAGGCCAGCGATCCTCCTGGTGAGGTACTTTTTGGGGCCTCTCAAGTTGTTGTAGGTATCTTGTGAGGTACATCCCAAACGGGGCATTGTATTCAATGAGGGGTCTGATAAGTGATGAGTAGAGGGCAACAATGACTTCCATATTTCTAGATGCGAACCCCTTTTGTGATTATGGGCCATGTAGAAAGATTTTCTGACCACTATGGCAATGTGGTTATTAAAGGAGAGGTTGCTATCCACTTGGGTCCCAAGGTCTCTTATCACACTTTCTGTGCTGAGTGAACTTCCCCCTATTTGGTAATTCATGGGTAGAGTATTTTTGCCAAAGGGGATAACAATGCACTCTTTGGCATTTAGTTTGAGGCCATGATTTTGACACCAGGTGTCAGTCTCAGTGAGGCCCTTTTGCAGGATGTCTACGTCGGCGGGGGAATCGATAATGGCACCCAGTTTGCAGTCATCTGTGAACTTGGTTAGCCATAGACCCTTGGTGTTCACTTGCACTTCAGAGAAGTATATACTGAACAGGAGGGGTCCCAGGACTGAACCCTGGGGTACTCCACTTGTCACTGGTTTGGAGTCGGATCTGGAGTCAGCAACTCTTACCATGTGGGTTCTGTCCATGAGCCAGTTGGTCACCCATCTCGTGATGTAAGGGTTTATGTTAAGGTTGGTGGGTTTATCAATGATTCCTGAATGAGGGATAGTGTCAAAGGCTTTAGCGAGGTCCAGGTAGGCTGTGTGAACTACCTTACCCTGGTCTATGGCCTTTGTAACTGTTTCAAAGAAGTCTACCAGATTTAGGAGACATGACCTACCATTTACAAATCTGAATTGGGTAGCATCCAGAGTTTGGAGGTTACCTATATCTTTGTTTATTAGTTCCATGATGATATGCTCCATGGCCTTGCAGACCAGGCTTGTCAGGCTAATAGGTCTATAGTTCCCAGGGTCTGTAGTGGTTCCTCCTTTGTGGAGTGGGATAACCGTTGCTGTGCACCATTCTGTGGGCACATAGCCTGTGGTGAGACTGTGGTTGAACATGGATTTTAGGTGGGGGGTTAGTTCATTTTGGAGTTTGTGTAAAACACAGCCTGGTATGTTGTCCAGTCCCATGGATGCTGTTTTTTTAGCTTTAGAGAGTGCCATTTTTACCTGTGTGTTTGTGATTGCTGGGGCTCTACAACCATCTGGTATAGTTATGGGCCCTTTGGGGGGTGAGGGGGGAGTAAAGTTTGCACTGAACCTATCTGACAATATGTTGGCAATATCAGTTGGCTCTGTATATTTTGTGCCATTCTGTTGTAGATCGGAGTGTTGCCATGGAGATTCTTTACATAGCTAAAGAATACCTTGTGGTTGTCTTTGGAATCTGTGGCAATTTTTCTTTCAAGATTAGCTTTGGAGGATTTTATGAGAGATCTTAGTTTCTTACTGAGGCTCGTCAGTGAGTTCCTCCATACCTGGGTTTTTGCTCTCTTTTGCAACAGTTTCTTCCTTCTGTTGTAGAGTTTGTTAATGGCAGGGGGCCATCAGATCGGCTTCCTGTTTTTGGAGGATAGCATCTTGGTTTTGTTGGGGATAGCATGATCCATGCACTCGTGCAGGTGCCTGTAGAGTGCATTTGTGTAGGATTCAGCAGTCGTGACTATATTGACTGAGTTAACCATCTGCAGGAGTGGCATGAAGTTAGTTACCTCAGTTTTGAGAAGCGTGAAGTTTGCTTTGGAGAAATTTTTTATGATGCTTTCCTTGTGTGGGGGTGAGGTCAGGATGTGGATATCTAGGGTGATTAGTTTATGGTCTGATCTATCCAGTGAGGAGTTGATCTCAGGAGTTGAACACCAGTTACCCATGTTGGTAATGACCAGGTCCAGAATATTGTTGCCCCTGGTGGGGGCATTGACAAGTTGATCCAAGGCATTAGAGTTTATGAACTCCAGGAACCGTTGAGCCAGGGGGTTAGTACAACAGTAGTTTTCCCAGTTAATGTTTGGGTAGTTGAAATTGCCCATTATTATGGTGCTTGGTTGGACCCTCATTTTTTCCAATGTCCGCAGGAATGAGGAGTGAGCGTCCTGAGTCATGGTGGGGTATCTATAACAAGCTACAATTTGGAATGCATTTTTGCCCTAGGTTAGTTGCACTTGGATGATTTCAGAGGCATCATATTTTGCAACTAGCCTGTTAGCAACAGCATCAATGCACAAGTGTAGATACTCTGCGCAGGGTCCTGTAATACATTTCTGTCACATAATATTAATTTTGGTTTTTCCAATTTTTTTTTTTTTATAAACCATGTTTGTGCACTGTGGCATGCTGAACAAATATGCCCAGATTATTAAAAAATAAATAAAAAAATTAATTTAACTTATTTCCTTTAATTTTTCAGACACACGGAGGATAGTTTCACTCATATCTGTATATGGTATGCCATTTCTGTCCATCTCTCTACATCTTTACATCGCCTTTTGTCTGTCTACATTCCTGTGCATGGAATTTTTCCATGTACACTATGAACACTGACACAGGGTCTGAAGAGCTACCTATCTGCTTGCTGGATCGCTCTACCTGCCTCATTTACATGAGATTCACCTGTTTATGAGGCGATTTGCATGCCACAGAACTTACTGTGTTGGCGTATGTATGCGTGTCGCCCAGCAGTGCTTACCGAATCTAAAACTTGCTTACTTTTGTGTAAGTAGTGCAGCATGATGCCTACATGGTAAAAAAGTCCATGCAGACTTTACTAAATTCCCCTCACTACCTTATCCAGGTGGTGGTGCTGCGGTAGCGTTGTCACCTCACAATAAGACATTGTCCTGTTTGATTCTCAGCTAGAGCATCTTCTGTGTGGAGACATGCGTGAATGGGCGTACCTTCTTTGAAGGCTGTGTGTCAGGGCCGGCAATTCAGCACGTAAAAATCTACTGCCAATCATTAGCGGACCGGAGTTCCGCTGTGGCGACCCCTAACCGGGAAAAGCCGAAAGACACAACAACAACATTATCCAGGTATGAATCCATAAGACGGAAGAGCATAATTTTGGTCTCACTGCCATACCAGCTTGAAGCTGGACCTTGTGTCTTCACAGGTGCTGCCATCTTTTGAAATGCCTGTACCAGAATGAAGAATGCAACTGCTGGGCTGTGTTTCTCAGGTTTGGGACCACGTCCTCTGTGGTGTAATATTACCATAATTAAACCCAGCTACCATGTAGTGGCATTAGACATGGAACTGCTATTGTTGGTAAGTTTGGTTTCTCCAAATTGCTTTATCATATTAATATTTTTAAAGGAATGCTTTCACATTTCATTCCATGGTGAATAAAATTCAGTTATGAAATCATTAATTTTTAAGTAGCTTGTATCTTTTTCTCCTTATATGCTGTAATGTTGTCATCTTTATTTGAATAATACAACTGAATTTAAGGTATTAATTATTTATTTAAGCATGCCTTTTTGCAGTATTGTATCAGTAGAAATATGTTTTCATATTGTTTATGTTTCATGTAAACAGCTGAGGTCTGCTGGAGGCTTCTGCAATCTCCATCATTCTCCATAGTGCATTCATGATTACCTGGGACCTGCTTATGCAGATTTGTTGACTAATATCTCATGTGTTACTGCAATTCACAGAATAAGTTAACTAAGCCTAATTTGCAGACAGCATGTGTAAATGACCCTAAATTTACATAAATAAGTTTAAGACTGACATACTGACTTGAGATAGGTGCCAAATGGTTTAGGAAATGCAAACTTAATTAAGTAAGAAATAAGTAGTTAAAAAGTTTAGAAATTATTTGGAAGCAGGTCTTACTGGTGTTAGATAACACTGTTTACTAAGAGAATTAGATCTTTTATTGACCTGAGTAGTCAGATGTTGATGATTTATGTAAATACTGATGAAATGAGTGTCATTTATACATTAATAGGTCCATAGGTTGTTACTATGCTAACGACCACCTGGGCCCTTACAAGCCTAGCCATGTACCCCAAACCATTTGGGTCCCAAGTATCATATGGGGGCATGTTAGCAAGCATTTGTAGGGGTGTGTTAGGATAATAATTTTCTTATTGGTGGCTTCTGCTTATAAGGGTCATGGGGACCAGACTGGGGCTAAATTAATGAGTTCCTATCCAATTGTCAAAGTTTTATTTGAATAGGGACAGGGATGAATCTGTTTTACATGGATGGGCAGCATATCCCACAGTGTGGGGATCCTTTGGGACACACACATCTCTCTTTCCAGCATGTTCTGTTTATGTCACAAGTGACATTCAAATCTCTGGAGCTGGTGTTTCTGTTGCTGTTTGTTTTCTATCATCAGGGCCAGGTCTGAGGAAGCCCTGTAAACCAGGCAAAGATCCTGTCTCAGCAGAATGTAGGAAATTGAATACAGAGACAGAAACTTTTGCGATCAGTGTAGAACAGAAGTCTGAATGTGAACAGACAAAAGCACTCACTCTGTGTATAATAAAGTCTTGGTTGTGAGGAATGACACAGTGGATTTCAGATTTTTTCTTGCTTTAATATTATTCAAAATGCAAGAAGCAATAAAACACCCAGCATGCAGTAGCTGAGTCATACTGAAGGACACCCCCAGACTAAACTACTTTTGAACATGTCAAAGACTCTATGACAATATGGTTTGGTGACAGGGCTGTATTAAAATTATCTTCAGCAGCTCCATTTGAATTTTACCCTGGTGTCATCAGCCACGGCTCCAGTGGTTATCCAGCATTATCTGAAAGAAAAAAGAGGGGGGGGGGTGTGGAGACAAAACAAAAAAAGTAGTTAATTGTTGGCTCATTAACACATATTTGGCATGTAATGTCACACCTCTAGCAGCCTAACACATCTTGCATTCCAGAGCATTTTCTGAAAAATGAACTTAAAAAGCATAAAATAAACAAATGTAAGTATTTTGTGAATAACCAACACTGTTAATACAATACAAATAGCGTTGTTGTCAGCAAGAAGTTTTCTTTACAGTGATAAAAGTCATAGTTTTTCCGTAAATATTATGCTTTTTTATAATGCATACATACATACCCAAAATTATTTTTTTTGCTACATTTTCAAAAACAAATTGTCATATCTTAGAAACTGTGCAACCTAGTTATATATTGTTAGAAAATATTTGTTAATCAGACATAACCTTTCACATGATGATGACATTCCTCTATGAGTGCACATTTATTGAGATAGTTATAGAAATATGAAAACATATGCTTAATTCTGTAATTAACAATATAAATAACACTGAATATGTCTCAGGATATGCAAATTACATTGCAACTATCAAAGCTAGTTTTAGTCAACAACATCTAAGGTTTCACCTGATGTCATGCAACACTTTGCAAATCACTTGATTTTTGAAGTATTAAGTATATTTGGAGATATTATTTTCATAATTACTGACAAATAACTAGCAACATCTCAGGTATATTGTGATATTAAGGGTCATTGAAAATGAAGTCTCCTGTCTCCAACCGTGGCATATCATACCATAGCTCTCAATAACACATAGTGGTCATCATTAGGAAAGTATGAACATAAATATGAAAATATGAATAACAAGTGACAAAAACAGTGATTCATTTCTCTACCGCAAGACATCTTAGACTAACAACCTTAGTGCCAAGTTGTTAATAAAGTGCCCTTTCTAATACTACTTATTATTAACTGGTAAGTCACTTAGAGAAGCCAGACCATAAAAAAGTTCTTGATGCCATAAGGAGCTATGGGTGGGAAGTGGAAGTATACAAAAAGGTGCTGTAGGCTTGAATGGCAGTATGTTTTACCATGAATAACTTGTTAAATGATAAACAATATGCTTACCAACAAGATGACCACTGGGCATCCTGCCATGTAAGAAGAGGCTGTAAAATGATCCAGTGTGCCAGATATGGGAGTGATGTACACAAATATGTTAGTGATGGACCCCCATGATTCACACACTGCCTGGCAATTGGTGGAATGTATCAGTCATCCTATGGATGAGGGGGGCTATAACTGCAACATAGGTGGAATCTGTCACACAGCACTTCAGGGAAGTGTGGCACCCCATAAAAGGTATACATCATCTGGGCAAGGTCCTGAGATGACACCAGGAAATAGATGCTGAAGTATTCTAGAGGCAGAAGCCTATGAGATACCCAAAGTACCCCAAGTGTACCTCTGGAAGGTCTATTTGGCTAATATAACGAGAGCTATACATACCTTAGTATCTACTGGGATGGGCAGGCCACCCATCCCCCCAGTGCCATATGTATTCACTAAGACCCTTACAATGTTCCTGTCCACTCTAAATCTGTCACTTATCTCCTGAGCAAAAATTGAGGTTTTGACTCAGCCGAGACAAACACTTCACATGGAGAAATAGTAAAGCTAGCAGCAAGGGAAAGTATCATTGTGGATAGCAAAGTATTCAGAAAAGGAGGGCTTCCACCTTTTATAACAAATCTGCACATGGTACAGAAATGTTTCAAATTATGACTCTGAATCACAAACAGGTGAGAGAAGAACTTATTAGCATAATTGGATTTACTCATTTACATCTCATAATTAGTTTACTTTTAGTTTATGAATAGTGCCTTTGCTGTAGAAATGCACATACAGCACAGATTGGGTTTATGCGTTTGCATAATTTATATGAATGCCACCCAGATTCTTTTTCTGTCATTGCTTATAAATAAAGATAAAACAATCCTAGAGCTTAACAGAGAGCACACACATACGGCTTACACACTGAGAGCACGCACATGCAGCTTACGCACTGAGAGCATGCATATACAGCTTACGCACTGTGAGCAGGCACTTACAGCTTAAGCACTGAGAGCATGCACATACAGCTTACGCACTGAGAGCACGCACATATAGCTTACACACAGAGAATGCACATACAGCTTACACACTGAGAACATGCACATACAGCTTACACACTGAGAACACGCAGATACAGCTTACGTACTGAGAGCACACACATACAGCTTATGCATTGAGAGCACGCACCTACAGCTAACATGCAGAGAGCACATACATACAGCTTACACATTGACAGCACACACATACAGCTTACACACTGAGAGCACACACATACAGCTTACACACTGAGAGCATGCACATACAGCTTACACACAGAGCACGCACATGCAGCTTACGCACTGAGAGCACGCATATACAGATTATGCACTGTGAGTGGGCACTTACAGCTTATGCACTAAGAGCACACACATACAGCTTACACATAGAGCATGCACATACAGCTTACACACTGACAGCATGCACATACAGCTTACGTACTGAGAACACGCACATACAGCTTACGCACTGAGAGCAAGCACATACAGCTTATGGATTGAGAGCACTCACCTACAGCTAACACGCAGAGAGCACATACATACAGCTTACACACTGACAGCACACACATACAGCTTACATACTGAGGGCACGCACATACAGCTTATGCACTGGGCAGCTCTGCAGTCTTTGCCTCTCTTTAGATCCATCTCAGATAAATTTCTGCTGTATGTTCTGTTCTGCTGTTCCACTACACTGTGCAACATTTAAGAAAAAAAAAAAGTTTATTTTCTTCTACTTGCATTATTATATGCCTCATACTTCCCTGCAGTCATTTGGTGCCACTCTTGATTTATTTTATTTTATTTTAATCCTAATATGTCTGCTCATACAAATCAGTGATTTGTTACAAATTATCAATGATATTGAAAACTATATGATAATTTTAAAGAACTTATATGAACAGGAGACACATTTAAGGGGAATTATTTTCAGATGTTTGACAGCAAGGAAATGGCACTCATTCAGGCAAAACAACTGAAGATAGTAGAATTGGGTCAAGGAGTGAGATTTATGAGTAAGATACTTTACTGCATGAAGAAAACCACTTGCAATGTCTAGGAAACATAATGTAATTCAAATGCATATCAGAATCACAAAAGCTAATGGAAGTTATAGAAACTATTTCTGATGAATTTGCAGTGAAATAAATTACTATGCTGGTTTAAGACAGAAACTGTATATGACAAAAGGGATACAATTATAACATAGGAACTAAACATAATAAAACAGCCTAATAGATGGTACAGAAAAACATAATTTATCATAAAGTAACAATGACCAAGAAGTCCAAAATGTTTCACATACTAACTGGTCTGATACACCTGCATTTGTCCAGTGTGCATATTTGTAGATTTTTTTTTTAGCCATTAGTTATCCTCTGACTGAAACATTTCAGTTCTTTTTGTTCTAGAAGTTTACATCATGAGTTTATCATTTCTGTTCTGGCCTCCATTCTATGAAGTTCCCTTTCCAGACTTCTATAACTATATAAATCAGAATTAGATCACCTGTTAGTCATAGACACAAACAGAACAAAGTCCAAGCTGCTGCAGTCTAACTTTATATGGTACTCTTTGAAACCCACCGAGTACATTTTTTGGACCCTGCCAATTTTATTGCTTTAAGCCTCAGTGTTAGGGTACCACACATGGTTACCATAATGCTGAAGAAGCATTACTCTGGCTGTATAAATAGATGCCATGATTGCAAGAATTTTACTTGCAATGAATCCAAGAACAGTACGTAGCTGTTTGCTTCAAAGGCAATTTAATCTATGTAATTGATAAACTTAATTTCAACATTTATCGCTATTCGAAATCATAACGCTATTTATTCTCTTTAATAAGGCTGCCATTCCAGTAACATCATGAGCCTTCCTTAACTCTACCAATTCTCATTAAAGCTGTTTTTTTCAGGTTTAACTCTGACATACAGTTGCAATTAATAAAATGAATGAATAACTCACTGCATCATAGCATGCTTTTCCTCCCTTGTAATACAATTTCCACTGTTTATATCATCTGTGTTGTTCATGCATCAGATGTTTTGGGAATGTTAATATGACCTAAATAAATTGTGAATAATATTGGTCCTATGATAGAGCCTTGGCTTTTCTTAGAGGACTCCATTTTACAACCCTATCCTTGATATTAAATGTAATTTGTCTACCTTCCATGGAGTCTGTAATCTAGTTTATAAAGTGCATGACCCAGTTTTAAGTGCAGCATATTTTAATCACTTAACCATGCTCCAAGAAGTCAAGGGCTTTGCTGAAATCTAAGAAACCTGTAACAACTTGTATTTTTATATATTTGGTATTTAAAACTAATGCTAAAAATTCCAGATTATTATTCACAGTAGAAGCCCCTTTCCTGATGGCATTCACTCATCTGTCTGTGTGCCCATTTTTGTGAAGTAAACAAAAAAATGCCATGAAAATAGATCATATGCCAGTTATTATTTTACAGTGTCACTTAGGAGACTAAGGGGGCTATAATTGCTTATTTTTACAAGGGGAAGAGTGGTAGTATAAATCAGTACAACAGTGGCCTTTTTCCAGTCATTTGGTACTACACCATTTCTTAGGCTCCATAAATGTATAGGTTCAAAGGAGGTTACTAGGCTAGCAGCCCTAGAGCCTTTACAAGCCTAGCCATGTTAATCCCAAGTATCCCCAGCTGTACTTTTTTGGGTAGTTGAGCAGATCTGTGATTAATACCGGTTACCCCTGTCTATGAGGAACATGGGTGCCACCCCAGGGGGTGAATTTGTGGTCTCCCATCCAATTATCGAGGTTGCATTTGAATAGGGTCAGTGAGAAGCTCTGTTCCAGAGAAGTGGCACTCTCTGGCAGACATATCTGTCTCACCAGCATGTTCTGTTAATGTCACAAGCTAAGCTGAGATCCCTAGAGTGACTCTTGTGTCATTTGACTTGCGGATGTGCAGAATTTACATTAGGTCAGTTTTGGAGATTGCCCTATAGGCCAGGCACAAAGCAACTCTCAGCAGCCTATAGAATACAAAGTAAAGTGACAGGGCTTTCAGTCTACCCATGTAGGTCATGGTTTGGAGTCCCATATTTTCTTAGTGAGAAACCTCTGAGGTCTATCCAGCTGCTGCAGGTGTCTGGTGAAGTACTTGCAAAAGGGTGCATAATACTCTATTAGTGGTCTGATGATGGTCGAGTACAGTGGAGTTATAACATCCCTTGACCTGTATGCTATGGCCTTGCTTATGAGGTGCGCTACATAGAAGGCTTTCCTTATCATTGTGGAAATTTGGTGGTCAAATTTCAGATTGCTATCAACCTGTGTTCCCAAGTCTCGCAGCACTGAGTTGAAACTCAGGTGGGTGCTGTCAATACTGTAATTTGTAGAGAATTCTGTTTTGACAAAGGGAATAATAATGCATTTTTTTGCATCTAGTTTTAGCCCGTGACTTTGGCACCAATCATTTGTTTGTGTTAGCCCTTCTCGTAATATGTTGACATTGTTGGAGGTCTCGTTGATGGCTCTCAGTTTGCAATCATCAGTGAACTTGGTGAGCCAAAGGCCATCTACTTTGGTCTGGATTTCTGAGAACTAGATGTCAAAGAGTAAAGGGCCCAGCACAGACCCCTGTGGTACTCCACTAGTGATGGGTCTACTGGTGTAAGCGAAGTCACCAAGTTTGACAGAGTGTGTTCTGTTGGTGAGCTACCTGGCTACCCATCAAGTAACATAAGGGTTAATCCCTATCTGGGAGAGTTTCTCAATGATGCCAGAGTGGGGAATTATGTCAAAAGCCTTGGCAAGGTCGGGATAGGCAGTGTACACTGGCTTACCTTCATCCATGGCTTTGATGACATTCTCAAAGAAGGCCACCAGGTTTAATAAGTATGATCTACCCTTAACAAAGCAAAATTGTGTTGGGTACAGTATTTGGAGGTGGCCTATGTCCTTGTTGTTAAGGTCCATGATAATTCTTTCCATGGCCTTGCAGATGAGGCTGGTTAAACTTATGGGTCTGTAGTTCTAAGGGTCAGCTGATGACCCCCTTTTGTGCAGTGGGATTACTGTTGCTGTACTCCATTCTGCAGGAACATAGCAAGTTCTCAAGCTATGATTAAAGAGAATGTGAAGTGGTACTGCTAGGTCTTGTTTGAGATTGTTTAGTACACAACATGGGATATTATCTGGTGTCTTTGAGGCCATGCTTTTGGCTTGGCAAGCACAGAGATTACCTGTTCTCTAGAGATACTAGGCAAAGGGCTGGTGTCAGGTATGCTTTGGGATAGGGTAGGTGTGGACAGGGAGTAAAGTTTGCTCTGAATCTGTCAGCTAGCAGGTTGGCAATATCTTGTAGTATAGTGTTAGAAAGCTATATAATAGTAATATGCATGCTTAGTGCATTCGAGGTTTAAAAGGGTTAATACATTTATTTTGTTCACACTGCATGAATCCGCACAGCTATTAGAAACTTAACAAGAGACATTTCATTTCTGCTAATGTCATGAAAATAACAAGAGACATTTAATTTATGCTAATGTCATGAAACTTAACAGAGATATTTCATTTCTGTTTATGCCATGAGAAAATATGCAGCTGCTAGAAGCTTTGATAAAGAAAACAATAGATGCTTGAAAGTATAAACCATAGTCAGCATTACTTGTACCAAAGCTAGAAATGTACTTTGAATCTAGACAAAATGTAACACATGCATTAGAATTGTACAACTGAAGAATTGAAAAGTTAAAGTGGGCTAAAATAAGCCCAAGGCCAGGTTGTTTTTCTCAAAATGTTTTTGCAAGACAGCAAATAATCTGACCATGTCAGCAATAAGTCTGGTAACATTTTCTGTGAAACATACAGAAAGCTGTGTCCAACTACGTCAGCAATAGAATAGTAACATTTTCTGTGTGACATGAAGAGAACTGTATAAGAATAACATACTGATCACCAAAGAGCCAGACAAATCCTGTACCTACATGCTTTGTCTCCTTGCTGCAAGTAATAAAGGGTGCCTTGCTTGAACCTAATGTGCATTGGTCTTTGAAGATTTTTCCTTTTACAGATTGGTCCTTCGGACCGGAACCCTCTCTTCACCTCGGATCAGACGGTCAGGTGGTTGAAACCGTACGGGGAAGAAACCAAATCGGTTCTTCTTATATGGAAAGTCCTCCGACTGAATTGTCATTCAAAAGAGGCCAGCCACTTTCTGATCTGTGACTGAAGAACGGGTCTCCGCAAATTGGTGATCAATCACATAGGCTCAGGTAAGGTGAATCTACTTTTTTCTGTTTTCTGTTTTAGATCAGGGACTAGGTGTGTATTGTTTTTGTCAGATTGTATTTTTCTTGCAAGTCAGGGACAAAAAAGATTACTGTCTTGTCATAGATCAGGAGAAACAGAATAAGTAGGCAGTCATTCTGAAGAGACTATAACAAAATCCGTGGTACCACATTAAAAATTAAGAGAAGTTACGTAACGATCAAAGGGTAAAACAAAATGGGTAATAATTGCACAAAAATACCCCAAAACCCGCTGTTAATGGAAGACGCAAAATATATGCAGTTGCAGCGCACCAACAATATTAAATATTATTCAAAATGGGTTAATAAATACGAATTTGATGGAAAATTAGAAAAATCCTCACTTATCAAACTTATCAAGCAGCTCAAAAACGATTCCAAGGGTCGGGTAAACAAGCAACGTTGATTAGGAATTCCTCAAGCACATAGGTGGCTGGAGGAAGTAAACCGTAGGGAACAAAAAAACAAAGATTCAAAAGCAATGTTTTTAGATAAGGAGGATAATAACTTAGTAATAGCATCAGCACCTCCGCCTCCCTTACCAGAATATGAAGCAAGTGAACAGGTTAGTCCACCCCGACTATATCCTGTGGTCACTGAAGATAGAGATATTGTGAAATTAAAACTGACTAATTTTAGAGATCCCATCAGGACCAGGTCCCGAACAAAGGCAGGTAATTCAGAAGAAGGTATTGAGTTATGGCAAATAGTTAAGAATTCATGATCTATAGGTGAAGAAGAAGAAATATGCCCGCTTATAGAAGTACCGAATCCTCAGGCAGGTCAAGACAATCAGGACCCAACTATCTTAGTGTATAGACCTTGGACTCTGGAAGATATCCGGAATGCCACTGAGGGAATTCCCCATCCAAAGGTTAATTTTAGAAAATTCTCAGAAGATTTACAAGGAATGAGGTTGAGTTATAACCTAAATGGAGAAGAAATAGAAAAAGTAGTTAGACAAATTGTAGGGCCAGATTAGTACATGATTAGTGGGAACTGGAATCCCCGTGATGCTGCACAAAGACCCCTCCCACATAGCAGCGCAGAATTAGACACCAGAGTAAAAGGTCTTACAGACTGCATCTCTGAAAAATGGAAACCTAGGGAAGACTGGACTTGCATTAATCAATGCATCCAACAGGAAGGTGAAACAATTGATCGGTATTATGCCAGATTGTTAGAATGTTTTAATAACCACTGTGGAATGCAGGTTCCTGAAGATCAAACACAAGATTCCCCATATGAACAGCAGTTAAAGAATGCATTTCTAAAAGGCAGTAGCACACCTATAAGCAGTTTTATTACAAAGCACATGGTAGACCATCGTGCAAGCAGGTTACAATCATTACTTGAATATGCTAGGCATGCCGAAAGGCATTTTAATAGCAAAAAGAAAGCTCAAGTATTTTATGTAGAAGATGGAGCAGAAGTTTATGTAGTACAGTCTGGGAAAAAGGGCAAGAAAAATGCGCAGGGAAACAAACAATCTGATCAGTGATCAGAGGACTTTGAAGGGCGGAAAAAAAAGGGGAGAATGTTTTAAATGCGGTAAAAAGGGACATTTGGCAAGGGGATTGCAAGAAAAATAAGAAGGCAACAAAGGAAGACAAGGAGGGTGAGGACTGATTATATGATAGTCAAGAATCACTAAAAGGGGCTAGCGAAGAAAGGACAAATGAGAATGTGATAGAGGGAGTAGAGGAAGTGCAGGAAGTTAGTGACAATGAAGAAAATGAAATATTAGACCTAGCTTTATTGAGCTTGGAGCTCTATTTAGCAGGCATGAAGCCAGAAGTTACACTCTTGGTAGAAGGGAGGAAGGTCAAATTTTTGTGTGACTCAGGGGCATCACGAACCCTGATACACCCCTCCAAACTGCCAGAAAACACAGAGTCACCTGATTACATACTGGTCAAAGCAGCTAATGGACAGCTTTATCGGGTGCCTCTCTCCCATAACATTGCAATAACTGATCCAGTTTCAGGATTGACACAAAGAAGCAAAATTGTAGTTTCTGCAAAATGCCCAGTAAACCTCTTGGGCAGAGACCTCATGCAGCTATTTGGTATAGCAGTAGTCCCAACCACGCAGGGTATGGAAGCACAGTGACAAATTAACACCTTTGTAGTGCAATTGGAGGGTGAATTTTTTTATTGGTACTGCCAGGACTTGGTTATGACTGGTCCAGGGACTGTGACCAAAGAGTTAATGAACCTAGCCATCAGCAAGTTCCCCTCCCATGACATTGATAAGCAACACCTGTTGCACTGTACCCTGTATTATTGCAACACACCAGGACCTGATAAGGAATATGAGCAAGAATTATTTAAGAATCATGCAAACAGATTGATATTGCGTAACCTGTACTGGGACACAGAAGGGAACAGTGTAGCCAGCTGTTCATTGCCCCAGGAGTTCTTTGCACTTTATAAATCTAATCGATTACCACATGTTAGCTTAACCAAAAACAGAAATATAGAATGGGCAGACCTAGGAGAAAAAGTCACGAGATAGGAGAAACAGACAGAACTAGAACTGTCAGAACAAGGAATACAAGTACAAAAGTTGAATTGGATAACTCAGTCCAACCCAGCTGTGCACTTGCAGTCTAGCGAGGACAGCTGATTGACACTCCTATTAAAGGAGGAAGAGAATGCCTTATGAGACATACCAGAGACTCTCTGGTCTACAGGGAAATCAGATGTAGGACTCATTCGTACAGCAGGACCAGTTACTATCACGCCAAAGTCAGCATTCAGACCACAAAAAAAGACAGTATCCCTTAAGAAAAGATGCAGAGGCAGGGATAAAACCTATTATAGCAGCCTTACTTAAAGGAGGGATACTAGTAGAATCTCCCGATTCACCATGTAACACACCCTTATTTCCAGTTAAAAAGGCCAATGGAGAATGGCGTATGGTCCAGGATTTACAAGCTGTAAATGATGCAGTAATACCAAGGGCACCTACAGTGCCAGATCCACACACCCTGTTGAATGATTTGAAACCTCAACAAAAGTATTTTTCTGTGGTAGACATCAGCAACATGTTCTTTTCGATACCGATACACCGTGATAGCCAGTATTGGTTTGCATTTACATTTCAGGGGAAAAGGTATACATATACGTGACTACCACAGGGATATTGTGAAAGTCCAATGATATTCTCACAAGAAATGGCATGCAACTTGGCAGGATTCACCCCACCAAGAGGCAGTCAGATTTTACTTTATGTTGATGACATCTTGCTGGTGGCCCCCACCCAGCAGGATTGTAGAGAAGATACCATAGCACTTCTACGATTTTTAGCCACTGAGGGATATAAGGTAAATAAAAATAAACTGCAGCTTTGGAAAAAACAGGTAAAATACCTAGGATATGTAATATCCAAGGAAGGTAGAACATTAGATGAGGACAGAAAAATAGCAATTTTGCAAGCACCAAAACCCACTACAAAGAAGGAAATTATGTCCTTCCTGGGTACAACTAATTTTTGCCAGAGCTGGATTCCAAACTATGCCTTGGAATCTGCACCTCTGACTGACCTTATATATAAGAAGCCTATGGCAGCGCAGGATTTGTTACAATGGACACCAGAGGCAGAATCTGCCTTCTGTAAACTAAAGCAGTTAATAGCGTCCTCATTAGTTCTGGGATTGCCAAACTACCATAAACATTTTTTCCAAACTGTAGATTGTAAGCAGGGTTACATGACATCAGTGTTAACACAACAGCATGGGGATAAGCAATGCCCCATTGCTTACTACTCATCACAACTAGACCCAGTGGCACGGTCCTTACCCCACTGTGTACAAGCAGTAGTTGCAGCTGCAATGGCAGTACAGGCTTCAGCCTCAGTAGTCTTGTTCCACCCTCTCACTTTGAGAGTACCTCATGCAGTCGTGATTATTTTACTACAAGAAAAGGTGGCATATCTTTCCCCTGCTAGGCATCTTTCCTGTATGACTATATTATTGAGCCAACCTCATATGACAATTGAACGATGTACGACTTTAAACCCTTCTACTCTGCTCCCGACCCCTGCAGATGGCACACTGCACTGCTGCCTGCAGGTAATTGAGCAAAAGACACTACCTAGAAAAGATCTCATGGATGTCCCCTTGGATGATGCCGAGGTGACATACTACGTGGATGGCTCGTGCAAAAGGGGTCCTGCAGGACAGAACCTAGTAGGATATGCAGTAGTCTCTGATACTGGGATTATAGAAGCAAAACCTTTACCAGACAACTTATCTGCACAGGCAGCAGAATTGATTGCCCTGACACGGGCATGTACCTTAGCAAAGGGTAAATGTGTAAACATTTTTACTGATAGCCAGTACACTTTTTCTGCTGTACATGTTTTTGCGCAACAATGGAAAAAACGGGGAATGATAACATCTACTGGCAAACCTATAAATCATGCGCAGTTTAAATTAGATCTTTTAGAATCTATTCAGTTACCTCAGAAAGTAGCCATTTGTAAATGCACAGCTCACACCAAGCAACAAGATAGGATTTCAAAAGGTAATGCGAGAGCTGATACAGCTGCAAAACAAGCAGCCACAGAAGTATTTCTTTTAAATGAGGAATTACAACCCTCTGAAATTTTAGATCTAGATATGTTAAAAACAATGCAGACACTCACTACGCAAGCTGAAAAACAGCAATGGATAAAACAAGGAGCAATCCTCAAAAAGGGGCTGTACATCTCTAGAGAGGGAAAACCAATACTACCCTCTAATTTGTTTCACTATGCAGCATTGTTGAGCCATGGGCAGTGCCATGTCTCAACAGGGGGATGGTACAGCTGGTGAACCAGGTGTTCACAATGTACAGATTTACAAACTACTCTAAAAAATTTTGTTTGATGTGTCAGATTTGTAACAAACATCATGCACAGGGGGCGATAAAGCCCAAGCAAGGGAGTTTACCCACACCACCATATCCATTTCACACTATTTGTATGAATTTCACAGAATTGAACAAATGTGAAAATAAGAAGTACTGTCTTGTCATTGTAGATATGTTTTCCAGATGGGTGGAAGCCTTTCCAACCAAAAGTCCAGATGCAGCTACGGTAGCAAAAGTACTTATCAAGGAAATCATTCCTAGGTTTGGTATTCCAGAAAGAATCTACAGTGACAATGGTACACACTTTGTAAATCAAACCATACAGCAGTTGAGTAAGCATTTTGGTATTTCTTTAAAAAATCATTGTGCATACCATCCGCAATCTGCAGGGCTAGTTGAAAGGCATAATGGTATACTAAAAAAAAAATTGAGAAAATTAATAGCTGAGAGAGGAAAAACTTGGTTGTACTGTTTACCCCTGGCATTGCTGAGCCTGAGAACTGTCCCTACAGCAAAAGTATTGACTCCTTTTGAAAAACTATTTGGAAGGGCTTATTATACACCCCAGTGGAAACTTCTCATGTCATCAGACCAGGAAGCTGATTTTACAGTAGCTGAATATATGAAAAAGTTGTTGAGTTCTAAACATCTGTTGCAGTCAAATTCTGTTTCAGATAGAAAACTAACTGAAACATCAGAAGTGGCAGTGACACCAGGAGACTGGGTGTAGATCAAAATCGTCAAGCGAAAAAACTGGGCATCGCCAAGGTGGGAAGGTCCCTACCAGGTGCTTCTTTTGACACCCACTGCAGTCAAGATAGCAGAATGAGCTTTGTGGATACAACTGATGCACTGCAAGCTGGTTAAGAACTTTGGGTTGGACAAAAATCTTACCTCTCCATCAGGGCCCTCAGCACAAAGTCTGGCTACAAAGGGGGGTCAGATCAATAGGACTGATCCGTCTCAACCCCAGTGAAGAAACCATCGGTGCTGAAGGTCCTATTAGGGCAGAGAGTAAGAGCATGTGTCCAAAGTAAATATTGCAGAATCTAGTAAGATCCAAATATACCTACTTGGAAGAGCCGGAGAAAACAGAAATGCAGAACAACCGTTTCCACAAAAGTATTGCATAACCATCATGTTGACTGTACTAGTGACAATAATCTTTTTGTTGTGGCCATTCCTTTTCTCAGCCACACAAATTGAACTGAACAAGCGTGCAGAGTGGCACCCAAACTTTAACACTTACCAGGCAATCAAATATGTGTATGCTGAAACCTTCAATGTTTCGAATTGCTGGATTTGCACAGCTTTACCAACAATGTATGGGGGGTTACTGTTAACTTCAGTTCCCCTAGGAGCCAACAAGACCTGGGAAAACCTAATTCATGATACATCAGATGTCACATCACAAGATAAAGTAGCATTGCACTTGTCTGTTTGACAGAAGGGAACTGTGTGTTTTTATAAGAATAACACAGTCAAGGTGGGTTGGAGCAATTGCAATGTGACTGTTTCCTATAGATGCTACACTAAACCTGATAACATCAGATCCTATTGCAACACGAGCTATGATACATTTGTTGAACTGATGCATAGGACAGTTGAAGAAGTAAAACATAATGCTGACCTCTATAGGCAACTGTCCATAATTGATAAAAAATGTTTCATGCAGAGTCAGGGTATAGTAAAGTTACTACTAAAGTAGAAGATTGTTACTTTATATGCGATAGAAAAGCATATAAATGGCTACCTGAGAATTGGTCCGGCAGTTGTTTTTTGGGTACCTGGTTCCAGCCATACAACACACAGCAGTTTTACCTCAAGGGAAAATTCGGAATGTTCGAGAAATCAAGAAGCCTGTCAATCCAGTGGGGCAAATCAATGTGTGCTGGAAAAACCATCATGCTGTGGGCTTAGGGAGCAATGGACTGTCCCACATGGACTTGAGTGATACTGTTATATTGTGGGCAGGTGTACTGCCAGCATATGGAGCAACAAAATCAATCTGGGAACTGAGAAAATTGTCTAAGCTTCTTGAAATAATGAGCAATGCAACCTTTTCTGCCCTAGATATGGTGACTGATGAACTGACTGCCATGAGAACAGTGGTGCTTCAAAATCGCATGGCTCTTGACTTCACCCTAGCAGCAAGAGGAGGTACGTGTGCTTTAATCCAGGAGGAGTGCTGTTCAAAAAACTGAAAATGCTTTCATGAGCTTAAACTGAATGATTCTCTTAACTGCAAATCCTGAGCAGGAAGAGGTTAGGGAAAGAAAAAACTGTTTATGCTTATCTTGAAAGTAGAATAAAAGTATTAAAAGGGGGAAATGTTAGAAAAATATATAATAGTAATATGCATGCTTAGTGCATTCGAGGTTTAAAAGGGTTAATACATTTATTCTGTTCACATTGCATGAATCTGCACAGCTATTAGAAACTTAACAAGAGACATTTCATTTCTGCTAATGTCATGAAAATAACAAGAGACATTTCATTTCTGCTAATGTCATGAAACTTAACAAAGAGATATTTCATTTCTGCTTATGCCATGAGAAAATATGCAGCTGCTAGAAGCTTTGATAAAGAAAACAATAGATGCTTGAAAGCATAAACCATAGTCAGCATTACTTGTACCAAAGCTAGAAATGTACCTTGAATCTAGACAAAATGTAACACATGCATTAGAACTGTACAATTGAAGACTTGAAAAGTTAAGGTGGGCTAAAATAAGCCCAATGCCAGGTTGTTTTTCTCAAAATGTTTTTGCAAGACAGCAAATAATCTGACCATGTCAGCAATAAGTCTGGTAATATTTTTTGTGAAACATACAGAAAGCTGTGTCCAACTACGTCAGCAATAGAATAGTAACATTTTCTGTGTGACATGAAGAGAACTGTATAAGAATAACATACTGATCACCAAAGAGCCAGACAAATCCTGTACCTACATGCTTTGTCTCCTTGCTGCAAGTAATAAAGGGTGCCTTGCTTGAACCTAACGTGCATTGGTCTTTGAAGTTTTTCCTTTTGCATATATTTTATTTATTTATTTATTTCAGTTTGATTACCGGGGAAGTCCACTGGGCCATGAAGTGCCCATTTTCAGTGGAGGCCCGGGGAGAAAAGCTCCAAGAACAGTATAATACAATATAGGTTACAGAATAAAGCTCCAAGAACAGTATAATACAATATAGGTTACAGAATGCAAATAAAGATTACAAAGAAAAAATACATACAATATAGTTTGTAAAAACAAGTAGGGTTAATACATTTGAGAGTTGCAGAGAACTTGATGGCAGATTATTATTTATTTATTTTTTTTCAATATTTATATGCTTACAGTCACTTAAAGTCTGTTAGTTGTAGTTATTTTGAGAAATTAGAATAAGTATGAGAGTATAGTGGAGTAGGAGTAGGAGTGCTTAGTTAGGGGTCGCTATGGAATTTAAGTGGGGTGAAAGCAGGAGCATTTCCATTTGGAGGATAGGTGAAGAAAAAGTTGAGTTTTGAAGGATTCATTGTTGGGTATAGTCCTAAGTGAAGTAGGCAGAGAGTTCCATTTTTTACCTAGTAAGAAGGAGAATAAAAGCTGGCCAGCTGGTCATTTTGGTTTACTAATGGAGATTAGGTTTTGGTTTTCGGATCTCAGTGATCTGTTAGGGATGTATGGAGAAAGGATATCCTTTAAGGCTGGCCATTTATTAGGGGAGAATATTAGTTTGTGAGCAGTGGTTAGTTGTAGATAGTCTAGGTGATTAGGGAGTTCTAGCCAGTTCAGTGAACGAAGGCTGTGGCAGTGGTGACTTGATGTTTTGGATTTGGTGGCAAATTTAGAGATCTTATTATAGCAAGCTTCGAGCTTAGAGGTGTTGGTAGCAGACAAGTTGGTTAGGAGAGGGGCTCTGTATAGAAGGGAAGGTAGGAGGAAGGATGTTGCCAGGGTATGCCTAGTGGAGTTTGAAAGGAAGTGATTGTTCCTATATAGCATACCTAGCTTTTGGTGGGTTTTCTTTATGTTATGTTGTATATAAAGATCAAATTTGAGGTGTTCGTCTATGGTGATGCCAAGGAGTTTTGCAGAGGGGACCACTTCAATGGCAGTGTTAGTCTGGCTGAGAACATTGAAAGTGTTTTTGTCCACAGAAAAAACTTTGGAGGGGAGAAAATTAGTAATATGAGTGATACCATTTACAACCAGTTTGGCACATACTGGGCATTCCCTTTTAGACTTTGGATGTAGTTAAAAAATGCCTTATGATTATCATTGGCTAGGGATGCAATTTTATTTTTCTAATTTGCTTTAGAAGACTTTGCAAAATTTGTGATTTTTTTGTTTAGGCTTGGCAGAGAACTCTTTCTCTGCAGAGTGACATCCTTCTTGCTTCTGTACAACAGTTTCTTCCTCTTGTTATATAATCTGTTTATACTTGAAGTCCACCACTGTGGCTAGTTTTTATGGGAAGATTGTGGGTGGTATGAAGCTTTTTATACCATTGCTTAGTAGACTGTATTTAGATTTGGTAAAGCTTTTTATATTTTTTGTTCCTGTGAGGGTGTCATTTCCAGTGGATACTTCAAATGAGACTGATCTGTGGTCTGACATAACCAGAAATGAAAGCATCCACACCAGAGTGTTTAAACCTTAACGCAATTTATTAATATTTGACAAGCGTTTTCACCACAAAATTTAGTAATATAATAATAATTTTGCCACTCGTGGCGAAATTATTATTATATTACTAAATTTTGTGGTGAAAACGCTTGTCAAATATTAATAAATTGCGTTAAGGTTTAACTGCTCTGGTGTGGACGCTTTCATTTTTGGCTTCTGGAGCAAGGTTCCCATGGACGTTCGTTTGCCTGTAGTTTTCTTTGTTTGACTTTCCTTGGTCTGACATAACCATGCAGGGTAGCACACATGGGTAATACAGTGACACCCCATGTTGCTGAGTACTATGTTCAGAACATTAGAGCTTCTAGTGGGGGTGCAGACTATCTGTTCCAGACCATTTGGGTTAAAAAAGTCCAGGAACCTCTGGGTGAGCATATTTTTGCTTGTGTATGTCCCCCAGTCTATGGAATGATAGTTTGAAATCTCCCATGACTAAGGTGCTGGGCTGTATGGAGAGGGGTTTCAGTAAATCGAGATAGGCGAAGTGCTTATTCTGGTTCATGGTGGGGGATCTATACCTAGCAATGATGTTGTATGGTACTTTCTCAATAGTTAACTGGACATGAATTAGTTTGAATGAGTAATGCTTTATGACCAGTCTCGAAGTGTATTTGGTTTTAATGAAGATGTATACTCCTCCACCTTTGGTTCCTTCATGCTCATTTTCAGGTCTGAATGTGTGTAAGGCATTGTAGCCTTTCATGGCTGGGGTGCTCTAAGTGGCCTTGAACCATGTCTTTGAAACTGCAAAGATGACAGCATCCTCTAAATTGAGGAGTTCTTCCAGGGAGTGCGCTTTCGTGTTTAAACTCTTAGAATTAAGCAGCACAACCTTGAGTTTCTCTCGATTAGATTTTGTTACATTGGAAAATGTGTTGTTTTGACATTGCCTAAAAAAGCCGCAATGGAGCAGGTAAGGGCCTTTGCTAGTATCCGAAAGGCTAGGGGGACAGGTGCAGACCATCTCTAGCAAAGGAGCGAGGTCTGACTACCATTTCCTCCTAGGATGATAGATACTGGCTCTCCCTATCTGATACCAGAAGCTGAGCCAATTGCTGAAGTCAATCATTTTTTCTTTATATTATGGCATTATCCTGTGTGAGGGTAGGATACTGCTTAGGGCTAGGGACATACCTATCTGGGACACATAATCAGAGGGTTCCATCATGTCTCTCTTCATATAGGTTCATAGGTGTTTACTAGGCTAACAACCACAAGGGCCTTTTTAAGCCTAGCTATGCATCCCAAATCTCTGACAAGTTCTGATACCCTTGATAAGTATAAGCATGTATAGTCCAGAGGTACATCTGAAGTCATTCACTCTAACATGGACTGTAACAGAGTCATAATGGTACTTGTTGAGTGACTTGAGAACATGCATAATTTGTCGGATCCTGGCACCTAATAGGCAGTTGAACATGACCTTCTCTTTGTCCAGTCTGGTGAGGGGGACATGTGTGTCTCACTATGGAGTCATCTATGACCAAGACTTTTGATGTGTTTTGCCTTAGGGGCTTATTTGTTGAGACATTTGTGTGTGTTGATATGTGTAGTGGTTTCTTTTTGCTTAGTGGTGAGTGTGGGTGGTGTGTGTTTGGGAAGTCTCTGTTCTTTTGGTAGACTTTTAGTGAGTACCTTCTCATATATGGATTTATGTGTTGTGACCTTATTTTATGTGAGAGGTTAGGTTTGAATGAGATGTGAAGTGTGAGCCGACAACCTTTTTGATGTTTAGTTTGTTTTTACGTGAGATAATTGACTCCAGTACCACAGTGTATTTGCATCTCTCACATAGGGTGTTAGTTTGCTTTAGGAGTAAATGGTTGTTAGTATAAATTAGGCAATTGCTACATTGCCTCAAGATGCCCATATCAATCAAGCTGGCAGGAGAAATGATGGAAAACTGCCCATCCATTGTGGCAGGATTTTTCTGAATATATTTGGGAAGGAAGTGGGCTAGCTGGAATTAGTCACAAACAGCAAAAATGAAGCAGTAATTCAATTAATTACAGTTAACAAAGTACAGTGCTGACTTAAAATATACTTATTTTTCAGTGGATGCCTTGGATTTTAGTGCAGATATACTCCAGATCTTGGGCTAAAGTTTCCAATTGTTGAGCAGCTCTGGTGAACTGACCACAAACCCACGCAAATGCAAGGCTTATATACAAGCAAATTTAAACAGTTTTAACACAACTAGCAATGGGAAAGCTCCAAGCTGAACCTTTCTCCAGCAGTTCCAAACTCAAATGGGTCTAGAGCTACACACTTCTGTCACAAGGGTGCAAAGAGTCCCTGTTAATGTAAAGGAGTTGGTTTAAGAGCACAGTGATACCAAACAGTCTAGCTTCAGCAGTTCTGAATCTAGCCTATGCTACGTAAGGCAAGGAAACACAATTTCTAGATGGGAAAGAGTAAGGGACACTCACTTAAATGTCAAAGTGAGAGTGTTTAGTAGTATACTATTAAATGGCCTGCAGTGGTGCCACCTCTGCACAAACTGGCAACATTTTGAGCGCTGTGAACTTTGGTAGACTTTGGAGAGCAATTCCTATAGAGGATTTTAAACTTGAGAGGTTTGCTTATATGCAAGTACAGGGAACCATGTTTACAGAAGGCTTTTATACCAGCAGGATGAAAGACTTTTCTATATCAGCTTTATAGATTGAGATGGCTTTAGAAACAATCCAAGCCTTGCAATCACAGGTGTCCAAGCCAGGCACAAGGAAACTCTGAATAAATGAGCACAATCTTACAAAAATGTAATTCTTTTATACCAGCAGGATGGAAGTCTTGACTAAAGTTAAACCCTTAGGCCAATCAGACAAAAACACAATAAGCTATCAACCAGTCATTCCCTTCTTGTATAGGTTGAATTTAGCTCTCTGCTCCCACCAGAATGGAGAAGAACACTGCAAATGTAAAACAAACTGGCTTTGAACTCAAGTGCAGTAAAACATGCCTTGGAACAGAAGTAAGAATTCCTGCAATATCATGAATCCTTGGAAATAAGTTCATTAACCCTGAGAAATGTTTACAACACACAAAAATTTTGCAAAGCTTAGAAATATTTTGGCAGACTCAGAACAGCTTTTGCAGAATACTGTTAAACAACCTAAGAGCAGTACAGCAACAAACAGATGGAGTTTCAACAAGTGCAGGCTGAAAAACAGTGATAAATTAAACCAAATCAGAAGTGTTAAATATTTCTGAAGGAGAGCAAGTGCAAAAAATACTTATATCAGCTTTGTAGGTCCAGATGGTTTTAGAAGTAATCCAAGTCTTGCAGCGACAGGTGTCCTAGTCAGGCACAAGGAAGCTCCCATTTTTACTGTAACACCAAGATAGAACTGTTATACTGTTGCTAGGATTTTGAGCATTGTTTTGCAGATTTTTGTGTGGACATTGACCTTCAGGAATCTTTGAGGAAATTTATATTTTATTAATTCAATAGTGGAAAATTCTGTGAAGGACTCCTCTAATATCCCACTACAGTTAGCCTTATGACTTATAAGTTTCACTACCAAACAGCAGAATATAATTTGAAGTAAAAAGTCTTCAAAATCTTTAAGTCTTTTTCATTTTCAAGTTCTGTGAGACTTATCACCACAGGGACCTTGGTTACTTTTTTTTTTCAAATAGACCAAATCTTATTATTTCTTAATATTTAATGTTGGTATCAATTCTCTTGCTTGTTTTATATTTTTAGCATTATTTTAATTTATCTTCAGAGTAAACTAATTTCCCTCTTAATACATTCACAATTATTTGCATTCAGTATCTGATACAGTTTATTAATGTTTTTGTTTGTTTAGAAATATCTAAATATATTTTTTTACCTGCAGCTTGTACATATGGAACTAGTTTTTATTTTATTTCCTACTCCTGTCAATGAATCCAGGGATCTATAATTTCAGTTCTAGTTCTCCCTGAAGGAATCCTGTGTCTAGCCTAGTAGTTTGTATTTATTTCTGCTATCATTTTTTTCTCCATTCCCTACAAAGTAAATTTAAGTCCCAGCTGGTAATCAATGTATAACAGTATATCAAAAAATGTTCTTCTACTATTTCACCCAATAACATTCTATTTGTCTTTGGGGAGCTACGTATTGCTTTCAGACCAAAACTGATACAGTTGTTATAAATAGTAATTGCAATACAGGTGCATGAATTCATTATTCAAGTATAGATGTATTTGTCTTCACCAAGGCATTCCTCCCCAGATTTGCTATCACTGCAGTCAGTAATGCTTTTGTAGGCACTTCATTCATAGACCAGCTCTCCACTGTGTAACTACAATCACATTACTACCAATTACTATTGTAATATCAGGTTGTTGTACATGTATGATATTCAGCTACTCACCATGCCTGCAGCTATCTTCTAACATTTGTATAAGTAACATTTATTTGAAGCATTTCCCTATGTGTTTGGTTTTCATTATACGTACATGCATACATACAAGCAAATAGTTCAGGCATTCACAACAATGCCCTTCTAGTGTGTCACTATATGAAAACAATCATTTCCATAATAAGTGCCCAAGTTGTTCTTAAAAGTATCTAAAGTAGTGCTTGCGTTAATGTAATTCAGTAATCTATCCCACGTCTCAGAGAACCAATTTGTATACAGTAGCTCTCCATCCTATATACTCTCCTACCTGGGTAATCTCTACTACTCTTTGATAATCTCACAGGTAGTTGCCTCTGGATGCATATATACTTAAATAATGTTTCCTCTTAAATATTTTTATGAGATACTATACAAGTTTAGATATTTTAATCTTTCATATATTTCTAATGTACTTTTTCTAATTTATTCATGTTTGTTTTCTTATAAGGTTTGTATATTGTTATTCTGTACTCATGTTTGGGTCTAATGTAACTTGCAAACAATGGTTTCATCATTTCTGATTTCCTACACTTTATAAAACATTTTATACAACCTATGGTGCTATAGTTATCATTAATCAATTGGTTGATATGATTAGAAAAAAACTCAGAGCCTTATCTACCAATATATCCAGGTCCTTTCATTAATCTACAGTTTCAGTCATTTTACTTTTATTAAATATTCACCCTGTTATGATTTCCTAAAACTGACTGTTTTCAGAGAAAATAATAATAATGTTCTACTTCCATCTAGATTGAAATGAAATTCACCAGGAACACATTTCTTAGGCTCTGTCTCTAAGAATATCCAGCTTTCTTCCATTCCTACCTCTTTTACAGCTCTTTTTAATTTATTAGCAATCCTTGAATTGATATATGTCCTACCAGAGGCTTTTAGAATCAGACATATTACAATTTCTACATTGTATTTTGTTATAGCACAATGTAGACAAGTTCTCTTACACAATGTGACTGTTGTTGATTCGATATAAAGTACTAACCCCAGCATGTACTATTTGTGTGAGATGTCATTCTCTAAGGTCTTTGCCCCCCCACCCACATACATACATACATACATACATACATACACACACACACACACACACACACACACACACACACACACACACACACACACACACACACACACACACTCCTTTAAAGAGCAGGTCTCTATCGACATTTCATTTTGTCCTTGTTGATTTCGAACTTTGCTGTTTACAATTTTTGAAATTTCTTCTGAAGGGTTATTTTTATCATTTAAACATAAGTTTTGTTCACTTTTTGTGGATGTTCCCTTTATTTCTCAGGCTTTTTTCTTTCTTTCTTTTAGTTATGCATGGCACTTCAACACTCATCACTATAATTTCCATTCATTTCTAATTCCCATGTTTACAGTTAATGTCTAATCCCAGCAGAAGCTGAACATTTTTGCTTTGATTGCTCTAATTATATGCCTTGCTTCCACCATTTCTATTAGCCGCAGTCATATTTAATTCTGTAATTGAGTTACTGAATTCAGTAGTAGTGTGAGTGTGGTTGTCTGTATGACTGGCCATAGTTTTTTTTCCCTGAGTACTGATCTTTTCTCCATCCAGAATTTTTTTCTGAACATTTCAGATAAATAGCATATATATGTATGTATATATATATATATATATATATATATATATATATATATATATATATATATATATATACATACAGATCTCTTTCTGTCTCTAAACATTCCCAGGGCATTATTTTTGAGACAGGCTTGGTTTTGTTTTCAAAGTTTCCACTACTTAATCAAAATAGGAATGTTTGGGTATAGACTGATGTTGGTATGGCGCAGAGATTTTAGATCTAATGATACAGGTATGGCTGAACATCTGGTATTTGAGCAGTTCCAAAAGTATTTCACCTGTTGGAACTACAAATTACATTACTTAAGAAGGGGAATGATAACTGACTGAATAAGAACAACCTACATGTTCTTCAGATTCTTAGCTGTGCCTATTGTATACACTTAATGTGAAATAAAACAACTAGGCCTCTGAACTACTGTTTGAAAAGAAAAGCCCAGTTGTATTCTATAATACATTTTCTATTGGATACTTTTAATACATTGCACTGGGGCTAATGGCTCCATGAATGCAGTGTCTCTGTTTATTCACCAGTTCAAGTAATTTAACCTTTAATAATAATTAAATAATGCTAATACTAATGCTAATAATAATAATAATTTAATGATTTTAACATTTATAACCATTTGTTGTTGAATGCATAATCTGTTCTTTGTCTAGTACATGTGCATTCTTTCACATATATTGCACAAAAGATGCAAAGATACACATTCACATCCTTAAAGGTGTGCAAATGCATTCATTCAGAATTTCCATATGTGTATTCTATGATGATTTAAGTAAGGCTGACAAGGTCAGAGAAGATATAGAAGAATATGTCGCCTAAGTGGTTCATAAAAACTGGGCTGTCAAGATTACAGCAGTTATTGGCTAAGCTTCTGGTGTCATTCTAAGGGGATCCAGTGTCTGTCTGCTTGGGATGACATGATAGACAAGCCTCGCTGTTTCACCAGAGATAGTTTGCACCTGTCACCCCTAGGCTTTCGAATACTGGCCAAGGCTCAAAGGACAAACCAACCACCGTAACCAGCACAGGTAACCAAAAACTAAGGGTAATGCTACTCAACGCCAGAAGTCTCAACCTCAAAATGCACGCACTTGAGGCACTCCTCAGTATGGAGAAAATCGATGTTTGTGCAGTGACGGAAACCTGGTTCAAGGCACAGGAGAGCACCCCAGCACTACCAGGTTACAATTCATATCATACCTTCCAGCCTCAGTTACCAGATCACAGTACAAAGGGCAGAGGTGTACCCATATTCATCAAGGATACCCACATCTCCAGGTTAGTGGCGCAGCATGATGCCCCAGAGATCATCCACGCACAACTATCAGCAGGCAAAACCACATTTCAAGTCGTAGCCTGTTATAGATCGCCCACCATGTCCCAAGATGCTCACTCAGCATTCCTTGAGGCATTGGAAAATATAAAGGTCCTACCCAACACCATAATTTTGGGTGATTTTAACCACCCTGGTATAGACTGGGTGAACTACCAAAGTTCTAACTCCTATGCCCAGCGGTTCATAGAATTTATACATTCAAATGCCCTTAAACAACTGGTATGTTCTCCCACTAGAGGGGACAACATATTGGATTTAGTCATCACAAATATGGGTGCCCATTGTACCACACCCATTATCACTCCCTCTCTGGTCAGATCAGACCACAAACTGATAACCCTAGACATCCTCACCCCTCCACCTTCCCCAGTCAAAGAAACCATCGTAAAAAAACTTTCCAAAGCAAACTTCAAACTACTTGCGTCAGAAGTGGAAAGCTTCACTATTCCCTTGCAGAAGGATAATAATATCCAGGATGCAGAATCCTACACCAAAGCACTTTATATACATCTTCAGGATTGCATGGACCGTGCTATCCCAAATAAAACCAAGACTCCTTCCTCAAGCAAGAAGAAACCAGTCTGGTGGACCCCGTCCATAAGCAAACTCTACAATAAAAGGAGGAGACTTATACAAAAAAAGGCCAAATCTCAAGTAGAAAAATCATCCCCGATCAGCATTAGTAAGAAATTAAGGGCCCTCATCAAGTCAACTAAAGCCAATTTTGAAAAGAAAGTTGCCAAGGATGCCAAGGATAACCATAAGGCCTTCTATGGTTAAGTCAAAAACCTAAATGGCAATGCTCAGGTCTGTTCTGAGCTAGTACAAAATGGAACAAAATATACTGACCCCACTGACATTGCCAACATCTTGGTTGATAGGTTCAGTGCAAATCCCCCCCCCCTCACCACTTACAGGGCCTATTACTATTCCAGGGGATTGTGTAACTCCAATTATTACTGATACGTTGGTTAATAAGACTCTATCTAAAGCTAAAAACACTGCCTCCATGGGACCAGACGGCGTCCCGGGCTGTGTCATACACAAGCTCCAAAATGAATTAACCCTGCATCTGAATACCCTGTTCAGTCTCAGCCTCTCGACAGGATATGTGCCCATAGAATAGCGCACAGCAACAGTGGTTCCACTACACAAGGGTGGGCCCACAACCGACCCTGGGAACTACCGACCAATAAGCCTGACCAGTCTAATCTGTAAGGCTAATCATTATGGAACTCATAAATGGAGAGATTGGGAACCTCCAAACACTTGACCCCACACAGTTCGGCTTCGTCAAGGGCAGATCATGCCTCCTGAACTTGGTGGACTTCTTTGAGATAGTTACTCAGGCTATAGATAAGGGAAAGGAGGTACAGATGGCTTACCTTGACCTTGCTAAAGCATTTGACACCATTCCCCATTTGGGTATTATTGATAAACTCACCAACCTGGGCATAAACCCTTACGTCACAAGATGGATCGCAAACTGGCTCTCAGACAGATCCCACAAAGTAAGAGTAGCAGGATCCATGTCCGAATCCAGACCAGTAATGAGCAGTGTGCCTCAGGGCTCTGTCCTGGGGCCCCTTCTGTTTGGCATATACTTCTCAGAAGTACAGGCAAGCACTGAAGGGCTGTGGCTGACCAAGTTTGTGGACAGCTGCAAACTGGGTGCTATAACAGAGTCTCCGGCTGACATGGATATCCTCCAGAAGGGCCTTAATGAGACTGATGCATGGTGTCAAAGCCATGGTCTCAAGCTAAATGCTAAAAAATGTGTAGTAATCCCCTTTGGAAAAAACAGAGTACCCACGAACTACCACATAGGAGGTAACCCCCTGAAATCTGAAGAAGTAATAAGGGATCTAGGGACCCAAGTAGATAGTCAGCTTTCCTTTGATAACCATGTTGCCAAGGTGGTTAGAAAATCCTTCTATGTGACCCATCTGATCACGAAAGGGTTTGCATCAAGATCTAAGGATGAGTGGTGCCCCTCTTCTCTTTTCTCATCAGACCCATTATTGAGTACAGTGCACCAATTGGAATGTACCTGGCTAGGCATCTCCAGCAGCTGGAGAGACCACAGAGGTACCTCACTAAGAGGATTACTGGCCTCAAACAGTTGCCCTATGCAGCATGATTGAAAAAACTAAGGCTTTTCTCTGTTCCATACAGCCTTCTCAGAGGCGATCTCTGTCTAACATACAGAGCCATGTCCAACCCAGAACTGTTGAACATGCTCCATCTTAGCAAAACCAAATCTACTCGAGCTACATGCTCTAGGGATATAAACCTCAGCACAACAATGAATAGAACATGCTGGAGGGATAGATTCCCTTCGTAAAGACTTCCTTTGCTATGGAACAAAGTCCCAATCTACATAAGACAGAGCCCCTCACTATCACTCTTCAAGAGGAACCCTGACGAGTGGATGGGTAACAGAAAGTTCACACCAGGGATCATACCAACAGCTCTACTAGATAGGGGCCAAGGGTACTAGCTGCTAGATCAAGGGCCTAGGGAACTAACCAAAGGGGTAGTGAATACCGCACAACGTGGCTGGGCTAATATATGCCTTCGGGCAGATAGCCCAGTACCTACCTATGAACCTATAGAAGAGTATGTCACCTCTGTCATCAAAAGACAACCTCATTCAATTTTCTCCCAGTAAGTCCATCATTTGTGAGTTTGTTTGGAGGCCCATTGGGAACATCATCCCTATGCCTCTTTATCTCCAGGATTATTCAACTTTTGAATCAGGAAGCAATGTCAGTAAAACAGGCTTTCAGCAACACGGCTGTCAATGAAAAAGACCACTTCTGTATGCCTGTGAAACAATGTACTCACATATTTGGTCTTCCAGTTTTGCCTTGAAGAGCAAATACATCAAATCATTGTAGATTATCTTCTCTGCAAAATTAAGTTTGAGTAATCAACAAATAACACCTTTGGAAACACTAAACCTTTTCTGATCACACTAACATAATTTAAATAGGGCTGAAAAGGTCTCAATAGTGAACAGAAGATGTCAGCTTAACAGTGCATATAAACTAGAAATAAAAATCTGTATAGAAGCAATGCCCTCTGAGATTGATCCATCACCCAGAAAAGGTACAAGACCAAATCTATATAAACCAGCTTCCCAACACCACTATACGCCAGTACCAGTAACACCTTTAGAACCAGTAAACTCCAGTTCTATTTTGGAGTTTACCAAGGCCAAGAGGTTGGGAGGTTTGACAAAAAGTTAGTACAATGTACTTAATGAATAGGGCAATAGCAGTGACTCACTAGTTACTGTGATTCAATTCTTCAGTGATATAGGGAACTTTCAACACAAGAAAGGAAAGATATTTATTTTGGGATCTGCTTCAGTAGATCAAATTTACACTTACCTGAATTAGAGATTCTGTAGATGACAACACTGAACTTTCAGTAAACTGAACCTGAACATCACTGACTTTTTTTACAGGGAATGGAGACACTTGGTCAACATGGGTAAATTTGTCCTTTTCCCCACTGTAGTGTGATCCTGGAGTTGGTATATTTAGTTAGGGGGGTGCAGCCCCCTACCTCGGTGAGTCTGACATAGTACAGTGTGTTATTTTGGCAAAATGTTGGCCAAGTGTCTTCTTTCCCTATAAAAAACTAATGTGAAGGTTTGGTTTATTGCAATTTCGGTTTTGTCATTTCGGTAATCTGCAGTTCGGGTAAGTGTAAATTTGGTCTACCGAAGTAGGCCCTTATATTGTGTCAGCCTACAAATGTGGTTCCATGAAGCACCTTAATGATTACAGAGCAGAACAATTAGAGTTACATGAAATAATAGATTACTGCTGCAAATCACCACCCTGAGTCAAAATGTAGGCCAGTACATAATCTTCTTGCCCACTGACAGCATGTTTCTGCCATTCTTAGTGCTTGTAAGCATAGCTCCATTTGGGTCAGTGGTGGGAAAGCAGAAACCATATTCACTAAGTGAGCCTAATCTTGTATGTGATGGTGGTCTTTGATGCAGCAGCACATTTTGAGAATAAGATGAAATGCCTGGAGATTGACCGCATGCTCCTTAAGGAATCCAGCAGACAGTCATTTCAGTTCCAGTGTGTTGTGTAGAGTTGCTGATGCACATCTAAGTTAACCTTATTTTTACTGCTGCTTACTCAGTAGTACTTCTGCAGTGTTTTTTAATACACTAAGTAACTAGCATATAAACAGCATTTGCTTATCTTTTTTTTATTTAGTGTAATGTAAATTAGTTTTTACATAAGACTTGTTTTGCTCAGGGTAAGTATTATTTTGTCAGTGTTACTTGGTATAAGTTCTGCCTTAGAAAAGGTAAGCTGACATAGTTCTTACAAATTAAGTTTAAAGTAGACAAACTGTTATGATCTGCAGCTAAATTAACCTAACTTTAATCTTAATTAGATTTCATTCTGTGTGATATTGCACTAAATACACAAAGTATTTACTACAGAAATATTGTTTGCTGAACGTTAAATCCTACCACAAGAACATTATTTACTTTATACAATAGAGACTGAAGTCTTTTTCTGACTCTGGATGCTATTTATACCCCTAAGAACGTCCCTCCACTAAAACATACATGTCAAACATAACCAACTTTAATGGAATGAAACAAGGACATATTACTACTAGTAGAAGGTACACTATAATTACACTGCTTGGCAAAGGGGTGGAATAGCAGGGCAGATGTGGCACAAATGTTAAGGGAAGAAAGGATGAGATGGGAAGATTAAAATGTGGGGTCGGAAAGGGGGTGGGCTTTGGATGACATGGAGCTGCAGTAGGATTTATTAGGATCAACAGCCTGTATGGTTACTTTAAGACTGAACTAGGTTGGAGATTAAATCAGATGGCTATCAGAAATACTAAGACAAAATGACATTTGATGGAAAAGGGTATGTTTGAAACAAAGACAAGTACTAAAAGGAAGCTTATGCTGGTGACATACAGCCGTAATTATAGACCAGGTGACCCCAAGTTTGAGTAGAGGCCTTGGTCCTTGACAGTGCAGGATCTGGAGGATGGGAAGTGTTGCTTTGCATCAGTCTGGTTATATTCACTACCCCACGAGATAATTTTGACTCAGTTAGTGAGTGGAAGTGTGGTAACCCCCATCAGGTGCTGTGGTGTGCATGATGGAGCATATACAAGCATAACATAGTGGCATGGGTGGACCTAGTGGTGGAGCAACTGGGCACACCACCACCAGTGGTGTGACTAAGTTGAAAACATAACTAATGTTGTCATTGCTGGGTTATTGGCTACAGCATTAACAATGTCTCATATGATGATGGCACACCCAGATAGCTTTTGCAGTAGAGGATCTGGTAGGATGCCCCCACACATACAAGTGCTGTCCATAAGAAATGAATGGAATAAAGCTCAAATGGGGAGGGATTGGTGGTCACTAGACATAGGGAAGAAAATGATATAGAAAACAAAGGGAAAGTAATATCAGGAGTATTCTAGAGAGCATAGGATGGCTGTAAGTTATGATTTTCCATACTTCATATGGAAAACAGAAAATTTGGGAAACTTTCTTAGAGTGTATGTTATATAAGCAGTTGGCAATAACTCAAGGAAAACAAAAGCAGGATAGAAGGAATTCCAGAGTAAGACCTGAGGAGACAGGAGAACTAAAACTATGTAAAGGGGTATAGGGGGTGACAGTGTCAGTCTTGAGGAAGAGAGAAGGTATTAGTAAGGGGGGGCAGTAGAATTTGTCATGGTGCTGGTGACTGGGAAATTCTACAGTAACTGGGAAGAGGAAACTCTAGGAAGGGAATCACAAAAAGGATGATCTGAGACAGTGGCAAGAAGGTGTAAGCAGAAAAGGGCAATTATGAAGGGAAAGGAGGCAGATAGTGAAAGATCTGCTGCTAATAACACCAGAATATTCCATTGTTCATAGTATTTTGTGGGTGAGTTTAATTTCAGGAGACAATTCTCAAAGTGTTAATGGACGGGGAAAACCAATGCATTCAGGAAGCAGTTAGAAAAAGGTGGGATACAGTCCAGTGATATTGTGAATACACATAAATGATTCTGCAGCTGGCAGTTGCAATGGTAAAAGACATGTAAAATGGAAGCAGGGGAGTTTTTAATGGAGGAAGGTAGCATGTACAAAGTAGATAATTTAAACAGATTTACAGAATGCTGTTAGCAACTATGGGCTTGGTGCATTTAAGCAGTATTACAGAATAGCAAATGATTACAAAATGTCAAAAACCGCAAGTCTAGATAAGGTGTAGATTCTCAAAGCCAGAAAGGAACAGAAATTACTTTGAGTTCTTTTCAAATTAAATGGGTGATGTGAAATAAAAAAAGAATCACTGCTTAGGGTGCAGATGCAGCAAAAGAGATTGAAAAGGATAACAGAACTAGGGAAAAGGAAACAGATACACGTGGAATTAATTGGAGAGTAAAGCTGCACAGTGATAAAAGTTAGGTAAAAAATTCACCTGCATTGCTCAGAAGTAAAACAAGATGGATATATTGTGGATCAGAAAAAATGGTGAAAACTTGCTGCATGATAAACAGAAGTGAGACAAAGAATAAAGGATATTCGAGTGTTAATAATTATATTAGAGAGGACTAAAATCACTGACAGGGATGATAATGATTTTAACAGACAACAGCAGACTGAGCAAAGAGGAGCTACCCCCTCAGCTCTTTAAATAAAGAGCAAAAAAAAAAAAAAAAAATGAAGTCTTTGCCCCCTACTCTGCCTTAGTAATGCCTGATGACCCTAACCCAATCATTTAGCTTAACATGCAGCTTATTTTGTAAAAACATGTCCATAACACTAGCAGTACAAAGGACACCTTGGACATTCACTCCCTGGCTCACACAAAACAAATACAGGCACATAAATCTATTCCCTTATCTAACACCTCCCGCAAAACACATTTGGTATAAGGTCTTGATGAGTTGAGGGTTCAAGCATTTTTATCAAATTGTAATTTCATCTGGATGAAATATGGGAAATGCTGGGGAAGCATATTGTGTGACAAATTATTTAACTTTCTAGAAATGGAGCAAAGGCAGCACAATGTAGTCTGCTATCCTGATAATATAAAATGTATAATAAAAGGGAAAATATATGGTAATTATCAGCCAATGGTGTCTATCTGATTAAACTTGGTAATCCAGCAGCTGAATATAATGTTCTTTACAGGATAACATAGTGGAAATCAGTTTGGTTTAACGTGTGCAGTCACTAATTCATATTAATAAATTATATGCCTAATTAAAAGGTACTCACCATAGCTGCAGACCACAAAGACATTGTTGCTTTTACAAGAAATGAGTAGTTTAAATTGTGGAATGTGTGAATATGATCATTGAAACCGAAAGACAAGTAAGCCTGTGGACCATGTGTGCCTTGCAAAGTACAACTCTTCAATGTGTTCCCTCCCCTCACTTTCTGAAAGGAAAAATGTCAGGCTGGGAATAAACTTGGGTTACCTGTTCAATCATCAAGGTTAATCTTGTAGAAGGCAAAGGTGCCATTCCACTCAACATGCAGAGGGAATTTGTTCCAGAGATGGTGCAACTGTTGGTTAATAGTGATCAATGACTCTAGTCCCCCAATTATTTCTATATTGTAAAATCATTTAAATGAACTACAATATTTAAAACAAGTCAAGGATTACCAGCCAAACTATCTACAGAATACAGGAGGAAAAAGTAGGTTTACATAGCAAAAAAATAATTAAACAAACAAAAAAATCAGTTTAAAAATACATGGAGACTGAAGGGGTCTACAAACAGGAGACCAGCATTAAAACATGTGAGGGAGAGAAGGTAATTGTCAGAAATCCTTAGTGAAAACATCACATATTAAACTAGGATTGTAGCCTAAGGATATTATATACTACCTATGTTGACAGAACATATTTTCTAGCAGAATAATTTGCACAAAGCAATTATAGGTGGTATACGTTTAATAACCTAATGAATGCTTTTAGATTTTAGTAACAAAAGGCAACATTGAGAGGTGCTCTTCATATGATATGCCAAACCTTGTATAGAAGTTATTTCATCCACTGTAGTGATGGTCATGGGATTTATTAACAGTAATGCCTGTCTGACAGTAAGTACTCATTATGCTTTTTGCGGCAGGTGTTCTGAGAATGTGCACAGGCTTAATTGCTATTTTTTAAGGGTACAGTGAACACCTAACACATATGATACCAGGTCTACTTCAGATCCTGCAAGGGAAAAAAATATTACCCTTATGTTCTGTAAATGCACACCTTTACATTCAAGTATGAAGATAAGATTTTTACATGTTTAAGAGACACCTCAGATGTGAAATGCAAATTTTACAATCTGTACTTCCTCTATAGTTCTCTCTTGTGCATATGTACGAATGTGGCCCTAACTGAAACCATCACAGCTGTTGCTACCCTGCCATGACATGGTTCTTGTTCCGGATTCAGTTCAATGTGCTTTAGACAGCTGCCCTAATGAATGCTTAAGGTGAGTGGAGCAGCAGTGAAACACAATGCTAATATTTGTAGCCATATGAAAGCCATGGTACTGCTACAATCCATCAGGATAGTAATTGGGATAAGTGCTACAACCTAAATGGATAAAAGATTCCATGACATATTATGGCTGACACTATATTTAAAATTGTCAGTGTGGGTGTGGCAAAGGCAGGAATTATCAATGACTAAGCAACATTTTTGCTCTGGATCTGATATTAATCACACTGGGATCGTTAACAATACAAAAATGTTCTGCCAGTTGCCAGCTAGGGGTTATTCAGTATCTAATATGCTGTATGATGCATATAGTAACAGACAATTATTTCTGCATGGAGCTATCAGATTTCAGTGCAGCACACCCATGATATTATATGATGCATATAAAAAATGAATAATGGGGATTATTTATGTAGAAGGCGTACACCAATGTAAGGAATGGAACCCTTATGCAGGACTTTTAACATGGGTGTGTTTGTTTTGGGGGGAACACAAGGAAGAGTAATAGTGTACAATGATCTATATATAGTTGTATTTTAGAGGGTGCAGATATGTACAAATGTTCTCTACCATCACACAATAATGCTTAGTACACACAGCAGTGTGGAGGCCTAAGAGTAAGACCTCCTACGTAGTTAACCATTCCCAGATGTCCATGAAATCATATGTCTGAGTGGTAATTTACTACAATTATTGCTGACTTTTTTGCCTTGCAGATCATTTGTACTGTACTCTGCTCACACAGAGCTGTATCCATGTAAGGCTTTGACCTGCAGCGGGACTGAATCTTGCAATGGGTAGGAAGTTGACTCATGCTATGTCCTCCAATGTGCTGTGCCTCAGAGCTGTAGTCTTGACCACAGAGTCTTGCTTTTTGCCCCTTAAGCAGAAAGTTCCTAAGTGTGCATAACCCATTTAACAAATATAAAAATCCTTAGAATAAGACTAATCAGAATTTGTTGAAAGCATACATCAAGACAACACAAGTCAAAATGAAGTGCATTTGGCAGACTATTTACAGTAGCAGGAATGAGTACTGAATGCACATTATTTAGTATCTTTCTGAAATGCAATACACATTCCTATGTGCTAGGCAAGCAATACTGGTCCAAACTGTGTACAGCAACTCTCTGTATGGAGTTCTGAACACTGTTCAGCAAAAAAATGCATGAAAGCACTGTTATGTAGGATGCATGGCATTGTCCTGATGTATAACCTTAGCAAACTGTTAGCTTACTGTATCATAATTTTATCTGCATAACCCATTAATCTATCTGCTAAACAGATTAGGTCATGGCTATAATTTGGCTCTCAGTAAACAACAAAGTGTAAAGACTTTTCATCTTGTTTTTGTAGATGGTTTAAAACTGTAAGGTTCATTAGATGAGGAACTGAAATCACAACTGTAAGTGGTCAAAACTTCTTCGGATGATATAAGAATGTCATTTGGTCTTGATAAATGTGCAAAAGCAACCTTTAAAGCAGGAAAACTGCAGCACCAAGAAAACATCAGTTTGATACAAGAATGTGATATAAAAGAACTTGAACAAGAGGAAGTATATAAATATTTGGGAGCTGATGAAGAATCAACAATAAAACATGAACAAATGTGAATAAAACTCAGTAAGGAATATTTTAGAAGGATTAAATTAATGCTAAAAACAGCACTGACATCTAGGAACAAAGTCCAAGCTATAAACCAATTGGCTCTTCCTGTCCTAATTTACAGTTTTGGAGTGACTGACTGGCCCCAAAAGGTGTTGGATAGTTTGGACAGGAAAACAAGAAGGATGCTTCATGCTCATCAAATGATTTATAAAAATCAATGCATACCAAGACCATATATTCCCCGTTCTGACGGACATATGGGCCTTCTTAAAATTGATTACATGTATAGATCTGCGATAATGGGATTGCATACATATCTGCTGACCTCACAAGATCCAAACATAGTGAAATGTTTGAAACATGAGGAGAACACATTTAAGATGACTTCCCTGCTTAGTTTAGCAGAAGGAAACCAGTGTCAAGCTGGAATGGAAGCCAAACCAGAAGTAGATAAAAGTCAGGTAGCAAGTGAATGTGGCAAAAAACAAAAAAAAAGAATATAACATGTAGGATCAAATGATAAGGCAAGAATTGTGGAAACTGCATAAATATAGTTGCAAGTATAGGAAACTCTTGGAACAACCTCATGTTGATCAGGGTCGAATGCAGGAATGGTTAAGGAGCGGTGAATTTAAACCAAAAGATGAAAGGTTAATATTGGCAGCTCAAAATAGTGCACTACGTACAAGTTGGTTTACAACATCGATTGAACACGTGGGAGAAACAGAAACATTTTGTTTTTTGTAAAACAGAATTGGAAACAGCTGCATTCCCTTATACTATTCTAGCATGTCGAGTGGTAGAGTGCTGGCATCCTCTCTGGTTCAGCTGGTTAATCTGGGAATCTTGAGACAATGTTACAATTGTCTCATGTACACAGACAACCCTCTCCTCCTCCCAACAAACACAAATACATGTGAGAGATGCAACTATATAGCCAAACTGGAGGCTGAACTCTCTCAACTCAAGGCTGGCAAGACCAGACAGGAGGAGATGGTAACACACACAACAAATCCAGTCCCACATAGACCTACCCCAACTGCAAACCAATCACATAACAACACAAAGACATACTCGGAGGCTCTAATAAAAAACTTACCAAAACAACAGAGGCCCCTGAAGCAGACACCCAAAAATCCACCACCTCAAAACATAACACATGCAACACATACTTCAATAAATCAGTGTGTCAAGCAATCACAGCCCTTAAGGCCAAACACCATGCCTGATACACTAGTAATAGGTGACTCTATAGTCAGACACACTGATGTCCTGCTTACCAGGCTGAGCAAGGAGAGGGTGACTGTGAGCTGCCTGTCGGGAGCTAGGATCTGCCACATAACACACGCACTCAGGTCACTCCAAAGCAAGTACAAATATGACTCTGTCATTGTCCATGCTGGCGTGAATGACCTGAGACGTACCTCCCTGGACTACATGAAAAGAGACATAGAGGAGCTCTTTGATTATGTAGCCCAGGCTGGTATGACCCTGACCCTGAGCAGCATCTTGCCCTCACCAAGAATGATGCCTCAATACAATGACAAGATGATCAGCTTTAATAATTGGCTCAAGTACTGGTGTCATTCTAAGGGGATCCAATGTCTGTCTGCTTGGGATGACATGTTGGACAAGCCACGCTGCTTCGCAAGGGACGGCTTACACCTGTCACCACTGGGCTTCCGGATATTGGCTAAGGCTCTTGCCACCCCCATAGTGCCTTTTTTAGGCAAGGCTCAAAAGACAAACCCACCTCCTTAGAAAACAAAAATGGAAAAAAACTAAGGGTAATGCTGCTCAACGCCAGAAGTCTAAATCTCAAGATGCAGGCTCTCGAAGCACTTCTCAGTATGGAGAACATCGACGTCTGTGCAGTAACGGAAACCTGGTTCAAGGCTCCTGAGAGCACCCCAGCACTACCAGGCTATACCTCGTATCATGCTTTTCGACCCCAAAACCCGGGCCGAACCAGAAAGGGAGGGGGAGTGTCCATATTCATCAAGGACACCCACACCTCCAGGTTAGTAGCAACACATGAAGCATCAGAGACCATACAGGTGCAACTAACCATAGGCAATACTGCTATACAACTGGTAGCATGTTACAGACCACCCTCCCAATCTCAGGAACCCCATTCAGCCTTCCTGAAGACACTGGAGGATATCAATGTATTACCAAATACCATCATACTGGGAGATTTCAACTACCCTAACATAGATTGGCTGCATTATTCTAGCCCTAACATCCTGGCCCAGAGGTTCCTGGAATTCATAAATTCAAATGCACTGGAACAGCTAGTCACATCTCCCACTAGGGGAGATAATATACTAGACCTGATCATCACAAACATGAGGACAAAATGCTCCACACCGGAAGTATACCCCTCACTAGTGAGATCTGACCACAAACTAATCACCCTGGATATACATATCCCACCTACACCCCCAGCACAAAAGACTATAGTGAAAAACTTCTCAAAAGCCGACTTCACTCTTCTTAAGACTGAGATGGTATCCTTTAAGCCCACTGGGCCAGTGGAAACCGCATCCCACAATGCTGAATCCTTCACAAATGTGTTATATGGACATCTCCAAGAATGCATGGATCATGCAATCCCAAATAAATCCAAGACCCTCTCCACCAAGGGCAAGCGTCCTGTCTGGTGGACCTCAGCCATAAACAAATTGTATAACAAAAGAAGAAAGCTACTGCACAACAGAGCTAAATCCCATAAAGGGAAGGCATCTCTGATCAACACTAGCAGAAAGCTACGTTCCCTCATAAAAACATCCAAGGCCAACTTTGAGAGAAAAATCGCTAAGGACACTAAAGATAACCACAAGGCCTTCTTCAGCTATGTTAGAAACCTGGGCAGAAACCCTCAGATATGCTCAGAGTTAGTCCACAACGACAAAAAATACACTAAACCCACAGATATTGCCAACATTCTGGCTGACAGGTTCAGTGCAAATTTCTCCACTCCCTCACCACCAAAAGATGAAATACTTATCCCAGCTGAATGTAATCTCCCTGTCATCTCAGATGTCCAGGTGAGAGCAGCCCTCAGCAAAGCTAAAAACACAGCATCAATGGGACCTGGCGGCGTCCCAGGTTGCGTGCTACGTGAACTCCAAGAGGAGCTTAACCCACACATAAAAATGCTATTTAACCTTAGCCTTACCACAGGATATGTACCTGAACACTGGCATACAGCAACAGTGGTCCCACTCCACAAAGGAGGCATCTCTACAGACCCTGGAAACTACCGCCCCATAAGCTTAACCAGCCTGGTCTGCAAAGCTATGGAAAGAATCATTATGGAACTCATAAACAGAGACATTGGGGACCTACAGACACTTGATCCCACCCAGTTCGGCTTTGTAAAGGGCAGATCCTGCCTTTTGAACCTGGTTGATTTTTTCAAAACAGTCACTAGAGCCATTGATGAGGGCAAAGCAGTCCATACAGCCTACCTGGACTTAGCTAAGGCCTTTGACACAATACCCCACTCAGGCATCATAGATAAGCTCAGCAGCTTAAATGTAAACCCATATGTCACTAGATGGGTTGCAAACTGGCTAAAGGACAGAACCCATAAAGTCAAAATCGCTGGAGCCTTGTCAGACTCAAAGCCAGTCACAAGTGGTGTCCCACAGGGCTCTGTCCTGGGACCCCTCTTGTTTGGAATTTATTTCTCAGATGTTAAAGCAAACATGGGAGGGTTGTGACTGATGAAGTTTGCAGATGACTGCAAACTAGGCGCCATAGCCGATACACCAGCTGACACATGCATCCTACAGCATGGCCTCACAGAAACGGACAACTGGTGCCGGAGTCATGGCCTTAAACTAAATGCCAAAAAATGTATAGTCATCCCCTTTGGGAAGAACAAGGTACCCACAAATTATCACATAGACAGTAACCCACTGAGTACAGAAAAAGTAATCAGAGACCTGGGGACTCAAGTCGACAGCGACCTCTCATTTGACACCCACGTTGCCAAAGTGGTTAGAAAGACATTCTACCTTGCCCACCTTATCATGAAGGGATTCACATCCAGATCAAAGGAGGTCATTGTACCCCTATACTCCTCCCTTATCAGACCCATGATTGAGTACAATGCCCCATTTGGTATGTACCTCACCCGGCAAGAGGATCAAGGGTCTCCAACATATGTCTTATTCTGCCAGACTAAAGAAACTCCAGCTCTATTCAGTAGCATACCGCCTGCTCAGAGGTGATCTGTGCCTGACATACAAGGCCATGTCCAATCAGGATCTGATGGACATGCTCCACCTCAAAAGATCCAAATCCATCAGAACCACAAGAGCCAAAGACTTAAACCTCGGCACTAGTATAAATAGAACATGCTGGAGGGATAGATTCATAACCCAGAGGCTTCCCATGCTCTGGAACAGAATCCCAGTTCATGTTAGGCAGAGCCCCTCACTGACACTCTTCAAGAGAAACCTTGATGAGTGGATGGGAGATCGTAGGTTTACCCCGGGGGTCACCTCTGTGTCACTACTAGACAGGGGCACAGTAAACTAATTCATTTATGTAAGGGAATTTTCACTGTGTCACTACTAGACAGAGGCACAGTATTCTAATTCTATTCGGTACCACTACATGGGGTGGCGAAAGCCATATCACTATGGCTAGGCTTACAAATGCCCCAGGGCAGATAGCCTAGTACTTAACTATGAAACTATGAAACTATATACTAATGGCAGAAGGTCTGTATACTGAAAGACATAAAAATAGAGCAATACTGTTGCATTGTGGATTGTGCAAACATTATAATACTGGAATGACTGAAAAACACTGGAAACATGAGCCACAAAGCATCATAGAAAATGATGAAGTTTATATCACATGAGATCATCCATTACCAACAGTTCAAAAAATAGATGTAAGAAAACCAGGTATAGTAGTCCATGAAAAGAAGACAAAAGTAGCATTGATTACTGAAATCGCTACACCAAGTGACTACAGTGTCTTATGTACAGAGAGACACAAAGTCATAAAGTACCAGGATTTGCAGGCAGAAACAAGGGTAATGTGAAAGAAAGATATTCAGACAGTTTCAGTAGTAGTAGGAGCAACGGGTCTTATAAAAAAGAATTTACATTCATAGTTAGATATGTTACCGATGGATCACTGGCCTCAAACAGATTCACTATGCAGACCGTCTCAAAAACTCCAGCTCTACTCTGTCACATATCACCTAGTCAGAGGCGATCTCTGCCTAACATACAAAGCCATGTCAAACCCAGAGCTGTTGGACATGCTACATTTACAGAAATCCTAGTCCCTCCGAGCCACATGCTCCAGGGACCTAAACCTTGTCACCACAATAAACAAAACATGCTGGAGGGATAGATTCCTGTCCCAGAGACTCCCCATACTTTGGAACAGACTGCCCATTCATGTCAAGAAGAGCACCTCATTAGCCCTCTTTAAGAAAAATCTTGACAACTGGATGGGAAATAGGAAATTCACCCTGGGGATCACTTCCATGGCTCTGTTCGACAGGGGCACAGGAAAATAATTTTTGGGTGGTGTAAGCCAGAAAATCTTTATGGCTAGGCTTGTACAGGCCCTAGGGCCAATAGCCTAGTACCTACCTATGAATGATGCATGTAACTGTACAAATTGCAGAAGGAGTCATTATTGGGCATACTGTGGGTGCTGTGAAGAAAACTTCTGGCTAACATCAAAGATTGAAAGAATACTAATTTCATGAACTTTAATTATACCTTGACTTAGGAATGGGAATCATTCCCATCATGGTATTAGAAACCCAAAAGACATGGAGAAATTAAAAAAGAAAAATCTTGTGCGTCAGACACTCGGGTTAAGATATTGTGCAATGAAGTATATTCCGCATATTGTACTGCCATTAACATTAAAATCAACTCTAGTGGTGGTAAGATAAATTATGAATTATGATTGACAGATTATTGTATAAAATATATAATATTGCAGTAGTCCATCTGTAGTGTGCGTGTGTGTGTGTGTACATGCACATGTGTTTGTGCATATGTGTATGTGAGTGCGTGTGTTTGCGCATGTGTGTGCACCAGCTTTATATATTCCACCGGGTCAAAATATACCCATACCTGAAGACATACTATCTTGCATCTCACAAACAATTAACCATGAGACGATCATTTTAGGTGATGTCAGCATCAACTGGCTAACACTGTCCTCTCAAAATGTTGACAATAGTATTAAACTGCATGGCATTACTCAAATCATAAATTGTCTTACTCAATATAGTAAAAACTATACCTGACAATCCACTCTAGACTGGATTCTTGCATCCCACCCTACTGATTTTATTACTTCGGGCACACTTCCTAATACCCTAAGAGATTACCTTCTCACGTACATCCTCAGAACTACCACTCACCTACCCAAAAACACACTCTAAAAAGCTTCCACAACCTAACTAATCTTTATCAAAATAAATTCAACAAACTACTGAAGAATATAAATCAGTCAGTTCTGAAACTTCTCCCTCTTGATGCAGCATTACAATATTTCAACTTCACTTTCTTAAGTATACTTAATGCCCTTGCTCCAATGCGCACAAAAAGTATCAGAAGCAATCATGCTCCTTGATTAACCAAAGAATGTAACAATCTCATAAAAAAAAAGGGTCATAGCCTAGGATCACAGGAAACTAAAAAAAAAAAAAAAAAGAGGTAAACCTGCAAGTATTCAGACAACTCCACAACCAAGTAAAGAAACAAGTGAACAAAGAGAAACAATTATATTACATCCACATCCAACATGAGCATAGATCGAATCCCAAAAATTTCTGGTCCGCCATTTCATGTCTACTTATCCCTGGGACCACTGCCCATGCCCTGATGCCCCAGCTCTACAAACAGCCAATAACTTCAACATTCACTTTATACAATCTATAGCTTACCTGATCGCAAACTACATCAAACCCAGCTCCTCTTCTTCCACAGCTACCGTCAATCCTGCCTCCTCTTCACCCCCTGACCAGCACCTCTAAGCACCCCCCCCTGCAAGTTCCTATTCCAGTAACTCAGCCAGTTTCTCATTTCAACCCATCCCTACAAGTCCCATAAAAAATTGTTAGGAAACTTAAACCTTGCTCTACCTCAGCAGATGACATCCCACCAGAGTACCATAAATTAGCTGCTGATTCCAGTGCTACCCCATCAGTATTCTTATCAACAGATCCATCTCTGAAGCTAAAGTTCTCAACATTTGGTAAATGTCGCATATTATTAACAAAGGGGGAAGCTGTACTGAGCTAACTAACTTCCGACCTATAGCCATCCTATCTCCTATCTCTAAAGTATTGGAAAAATGCATTGCCGACAGCTAATGACATTTTTACTACAAAACAACCTACTTACAATACCCAACATGGCTTCTATCCAGGCCACAGCACTTCTACTGCCTCCTGTCCTTTACTGATACCGGAAATAGGGCCAAAGACACAAGTAACTTTGTATCAGCATCATTTCTTAACCTATCAAAAGGCTTTGATGCAGTCTCACACACCTTACTCCTGGCTAGCCTGTCCAGTCTAGGACTTACACCTCCCTCTATACAATTATTTTACAGCTACTTAAACAATCAAAAAAAGATTTAAAATGGTTATGGGGGGGGGGTCAACTCCAGGTGGCACTTTTACATTTAGTTTTAATAGTTTAATTTAAACAAAACTGTTTCTTAAGGGTGTTTTTCCTTAAAACAGGACCCTAGTTGCTGGTCCAGTCACAACGCGTCTGTGCATGTGCGTTGTCGCACAGATATCCTGTTATGTCTGCCTACGCCGAATTTAATGTTCAACTTCAAGTAAGGGAAGTTTGAGTTTTGCTGTGTGTGTGTGTGTGTGTGTGTGTGTGTGTGTGTGTGTGTATGTGTGTGTAATGCTCAAGTTAGGTATAACGGGCAGTTAGTGTTACTCAGGCTCAAACCCTGTACCTTAGGTACAAGTAACAAGAGCCTAAATTATCTACCCACACCACCACTTGTGATTCAAGTAGTTGAGTCCATAGCTCTTAACTGTCCAGATTTTCACAAAATGTTTGGAATGTTTCACTCATTCTTTTGGTCTGTTCCTCTCAAAATGTGTGTTTTTTGGCAAATCAGTGAGAACTGAATTCACTAAATAATGATAGCCATTTAAGTTTTCGTCTTCCTATCTTTCAGGAAACGCATGGTAACACAAACCATTTTATTCTAGCAACTTTCTAAGATTATACATGCAATGTTTAAAATGTGTCCCTGGTTTTGGGTCTTTGTCCCCCCCCAGTAAATGTTGGCTTTTTACAGATTTCTTGTGCTGGAATGTTGAGAGATATAGTTGAGTAACAAGTGGATTTTACAAGAAGCTGAGAGCTTCAGGGGAAGAGAAGTTTAGTGCTGCTTATGCCAAGTCTGTGTGCATTGTCAGTAGCACAACAGGTAGTATACTTGCTTTTGATGCAGAAGGCTGTGTGTTCTACTCCCACAGTATGTAGATGGATTGCTGATACTGTACTGTGTTGTACTTTAAAGGGGGTGGATGCTGCAGTCCTGAGAATGTCCTCCTTTGGAGGAGATACCTAGTAACTACACTGACAACCATCTCCTCTTACCTCCCAACACTCAGACTTGCGAGAGATGCATTTATATATCCAAATTGGAAGCCACACACTCTCCAGCCAAGACCAGAATAGCTGGTCAAGAAGAGAAGGTCAACATTTGCACCACACCACATGGAACACACAGCCCTCCAAAACACACACCAGCACTGCCTTCACATAAAAACACAAACCACACACCCACCTTCGTGGAGGTTCTCAATAAAAATCTACCCAAACAGCAGAGGCCTCCAAGGCAGAAACGCACTCAACCACCACAACACAACACTAATCATGAGACACATACCTCTCCTAAAAAGTGTGCCACTCAACCAAAGCCCCTAAGGCAAAACAGCATATCCAACACACTAGTCATAGTTGACTCAATAGTGAGGCATACTGATGTCCCACTCACTAGGTTAAATAAGGAGAAAGTAACAGTCTGCGCTTTTTCAGGTGCCAGGATTCACCACATAACACATGCACTCAGGTCCCTCAACAACAGGTACAAATTTGATTCTGTACATGTGGGTGTGAATGACCTGAGACGTACCTCCCTGGACTACATGAAAAGAGACATGGGGGAGCTTTCGGATTATGTAGCCCAGGCAGGTATGACCCTAGCCCTGAGCAGCATTCTACCATCACCCAGAATGATACCACAGTACAAGCAGAAAATGACTGATTTTAACAATTGGCTAATTTCTGGTGTCATTCCAAGGGGATCAAGTATCTGTCTGCCTGGGATGACATGATTGACAGACCTCGATACTTTGCCAGAGATGGTCTCCATCTGTCACCCCTGGGCTTCCGGATACTGGCCAAGGCTCTTGCCACCCCTATAGTGCCTTTTTTAGGCTGTGTTCCAAAGACCAAATTACCACTGTAACAGCTACAAATAAATGCAATCTGAGGGTCATGCTGCTCAATGCTAGAAGTCTAAATCTCAAAATGCACTCGCTCAAAGCACTCCTTAAAATGGAGAACATTGACATTTATGGTGTAACAGAGACTGTTTCAAAGCAGCAGAAAGCACCCTGCACTACCAGGGTATAACTCATTCCATAGCTCTCAACCTTCCATCTCCAAAATGAGGAATACTAGCCCTAATAATGTGGAACAAATGGTCAAAATGTGGAACACATACTAACAACTTACTAACAACTTCAACTATGAAGGTCATAGGCTGGTTAAAATATGCTGGTTTTACTTATAAAAAGATATTTTAATAAATTAATATGATTCTTTTCTATCTACCATGGATATCAATTAAAAAATTCCCAACATTGAATGTGTGACAGGTCCCTTCAATGTGGAACTTCTAGGAATATGAACTTTTTAAGATCCCAAATGAGGTATGTTCCTCATATTGAGGTACACTTCAGATGTATGACTCATTCCACACCTTTCGGCCCCAGAACTTGAACCAAAGCTCCAAAGGCAGTGGCATTTCCATATTCACAAAGGATGCACACACCTCCAGACTGGTAGCCCAACATAAAGCAGCAGAGATACTTCAGGTGCAGCTAACATTGGGTAAGACAGCGATTCAGGTCATAGCCTGCTATAGGTCCCCAGCAATGTCCCAGGACTCACACTCCACATTCCTAAGCACCCTGGAGAATATTAGGGTCCAACTTAATACTCTCATACTGGGCGACTTCAACTACCTCTCCATTAACTGGGAAAACTACTTATGTAACAATGTATTTGCCCAACATTTCCTGGAATTCATTAATTCCAATGCCTTAGACCAGCTTGTTCTTAACCCCAATAGAGGTAGCAACATCACTGACCTGGTCATTACTAACATGGGCAACCATTGCTCTACATCAATAGTCAACTCCTCCCTGGTTAGATCCGACCACAAACTAATCATCTTGGAAATCCACCCCCCCCCCCCGCAAAGGTAGCCACCATGAAAAACTTCTCCAAAGCTAACTTTGGGCTGTTAAAAATAGAGGTGGCTAATTTTATGGCACCCATGTAAATGGAGAATAGTTGCATGACTGCCAAATCATACACCAATGCACTGTATGAATATGTACACAAATGCATGGATCTCGTCATACCCAATGGAAGCAAGATGCTCTCCTCCAAAAAAAGTAAGCCAATCTGGTGGTCCCCTGCCATGAACAAACTCTACAACAGAAGGAAGAAACTGATGTGGAATAAGGTGAAGTCTGAAGACTGGAAAAACTCCCTTATCAGCCTCAACAAAAAGTTGAGATCCCTCATCAAATCCTCTAAAGCTAACTATGAAAACAAAATTGCAGGATATAGTAAAGACAACCACAAGGCCTTCTATAGTTATGTAAAGCCTCTTCATGGCAATACCCAGATTTGCTCTGACCTACTGCACAATGGTACCTCCTATACTGAGCCAACAGATATTGCCAATAAACTGGCCGACAAATTCAGTGACAACTTTACCACCCCCCAAAGGACCAATCACAATAGCAGTAGATTTCCAGGCACCCAGTATTACTGCTGCACAGGTTAAAACAGCACTATCTAAGGCCAAGAATACAGCTTCTATGGGACCTGACAATATCCCTGGCTGTATTTTACATGAACTACAGAATGAACTGGCACCACACCTGTGCGCCCTGTTCAATCACAGCCTCACTTCAGGCTTTTTCCCTAACAAATGGTGCACTGCTACAGTCATCCCTCTCCACAAAGCAGGAGTGACTACAGACCCAGGGAACTATCGCCCCATTAGCCTGAGTCTGATATGCAATGCTATGGAATGCATCATCATGGACCTAATAAACAAGGATATAGGGAATCTCCAAACTCTGGATCTCACACAGTTTGATTTTGTGAAGGGTAGATCATGCCTGCTCAACCTGGTTGACTTCTTTGAGTCAGTCACCAGAGCTGTGGATGAAGGCAAGGTGGTTCATACAGCCTACCTTGATCTGGCCAAGGCCTTTGATACCATTCTCCACTCAGGAATAATAGAAAAACTCACTAAGCTAGGCATCAACCCCTATATCACTAGATGGAGTGAAAACTGTCTCACAGACAGAACCCACAGTGTGAAAGTAGCTGACTCCAAGTCAGACTGCTGACCAGTCATGACTGGAGTCCCACGAGGTTCGGTCCTGGGTCCTCCCCTGTTTGGTATCTACTTCTTTGAAGTCCAGGCCAACATGAAGAGACACTGACTGACAAAGTTCACAGATGATTGCTAGTTGGGAGCTATTATTAACTCCCCAAGTGATGTTGACATCCTGCGGAAAGGCATCACTGAGACCAACAACTGGTGTCAGAACCATGGCCTTAAGCTCAATGCCAAAAAATGTGTCGTCATCCTCTTTGGGAACACTGAGTTCCCATGAATTACCACATCGATGGTAGTACACTGAACACAGAAGGTGTTATAAGAGATGTGGGAACACAGGTTGACAGCAACTTCTCTTTTGACCACCGCATTGCCACTGTGGTCAGAAAGTCCTTCTATGTGGCACATCTCATTACTAAGGGTTTTGCTCCCAGGAAGAAAGAGATCATTGTCTCCCTCTTCTCTTCCCTCATTAGGCCAATAATTGAGTACAATGCCCCATTTGGCATGTACCTCACTAGACACCTGCAAGAACTGGAGAGGCCACAACAGTACCTGACAAAGATGATCCTAGGCCTTAAACAGTTGTCCTATATGGACAGACTCAAAAAACTCCAACTATTCTCTGTTTCATATCACCTAGTTAGAAGCAATCTCTGCTTGACTTACAAAGCCATGTCAAATGCTATATCTAAAGAAATACCAATCCCTCCACACCGCACACTCCAGAGACCGCAATCTCATTACCACAATCAACAGAACATGCTGGAGGGACAGGTTCATAACCCAGAGACTGCCCATGCTTTGAAATAGATTTCCCATATATGTCAAACAGAGAACCTCACTGGTCTTCTTCACAATGCCAGGGTAATCCTATGGGCTAGGCTTGTAAAGGCTCCAGGGACATTAGTCTAGTACACACCTATGAACCTGTTATGAGTTTTCCATCCATTCTCAAGTGCAATATTACTATTTTCTTTTTATTTATTTTACATTTGTTAACTGGGAGAGTCCAACTGGATACATGTCCATTTTCAGCGGAGGCAAGGTAAGAAAAGCTCCACATGTGCAAAAAACGTGACAATCTAAAGTCATGGTTACATTGAAATTTAAAAATGTATAAATTTAAAAATAAGTGACAATATATAGTCATGGTTACATTGACATTTAGCAGCATTGTAGGTTTATAGTATGAAATATGTACACAAATCATTTCACAGCATTGAAGTGTATAGGATGAAATGTTAACAAAGATTGATTTTAAGGGTGACAATCAAGAGAAAAAGGTAGTTAGTTAAGAAGGGAAGTTGTTAGAAATTACATGCAGAAGGGTTAAAAACATAGCCTTAGAATGGCTAGGATAACAAGTTATCATCCTTATAATAATGTTCTAATGGTTGTTGAGAAGTGTGTATAGTTTGGGTAGAGAAAGGTTTAGAAAGATTATACATATAGGTTCAGAAAGTTATTATTATTGGATATTTCTTCTATGTGAGTTGTGCTTTTACTGGGTTAGTCTGGGTATAGACATGGACATAGCCAATGCCTGTTTAGGTGTTTCTTTAGGGATATTTTGAATTGGGGTAAGGAGGATGTAGTGGTAAGATCTGCAGGGAGTGAGTTTACTAGCTTATCATTTTTTTAAATGTAACATAAGCAATGTATTCTTCAAGGAGAATAGGCACTTTATTTGTAGATGAAACAATGAAATATAAAGTTTGCTAGCAACAACCTCTTCATTAGTTACAGATCTCTTTAATGTGGAATTATTTAGATGACTTTTACTTCTGCAGAGATTGTGCATCATATTTACTGATATTTATGGGTTGTAATGACAGAAGTTTTAGTACATTTTTATGATGAAAATGTTCTGAATTGGGCAGTTTTGTCTTTATTGTTTCCTACATTTTGTTTCATTGTTTACTGGAAAAATGTTGAAAACAATACATTTAAAACACGCTCTAACAAGTGTGCTGTATTATACAAGGAATATAATGTAATACAATCAGGAAGGTAAATCAAAGAACACATTTGTTTGCATGGTCTTAAATGTGTGTGCAAGGGGCCTATGATTTGAAAACAGCCAAAAGGTAAATGTTGTCTGCCACTGGCCAGATGCATTTTCTTTGAATGTGAGTTTCAATGCTGTTTTAATGAATGTGAGGTTTCAAGGGCAGAGAAGCTTTAATGCTAAGTCTGTTTTCATTGTGAGACTGTATTGCTTTGTTTAGCAGATGTCTATCAGTGTTTGTGCTACAGAATTTAAAATAAAAGTTTTAAATGAAATCCAAATAATCACAGTAGAAGTAGAGCATGAAGCAGTATACACATTACAGTGTTTATGGTAAATGGAGAGAAATAACCAAGTATTGGGACACTGGAATTGCTGAGTGGGGGAGGGTTGTGTATGGGGTGGGGCTGCATTTGACCATGAATTCTGTGAGGGGGAGGGGACAACAAACTCAAAGAAAGCTCAGGTGGCACAAACTCTAGCTATGCCACTGCTTGAAGTTAAACTGCTTAGATGTATTCTTTGCTATATGAAGATAAACTATTTAACCATGGTATAATTTAAAGATATAATAATGTGTATGTACCTAGATGTTTGTATGTTTTTGGAGCTTTTCTCCCCAGGCCTTCACTGAAAATGGCCCAGGTGGACTATCCTGGTAAACAAATGTCAAATAAATAAATACATAAGAAACTGAAGGAGAGGAAGAGGCCAAATGCAGGGTTTTCATGAAAGGTAGAGCAAAGTTTCCTTCATAAATAGAGAGGAATATCAGCAGTAAATGAAGCAGATACAAAAAGTGAAGTTTAATGCAGTCTGAGTTATACACAGGCAGATTCTGACAGTGGTTCAGGACTTTACATAGCACTTATCTTTTATCATTAGAGGCTTTAAAGACCTTATTCCACAGTAACATTATTCCACTTGTCTGTATTTAATACTGTTGTAAGGTTATCCCATTTCTTATTGTCCATTTGTGCCCAATACCCTTTCTGTGAAGATGTAGCAGATGCCAGGTGTTTTCTTTCAGTTTATAATACACCCCTTTAAGTACTACTGACAGGCACTTCTCAAAATGAGAGTATCCTAAAAAAGTAAATGAATGGAAATTTGGACACTTATTTTTTTCTCCATATGAACCAACCCACTTTCCATCTCATTTCACCTAGACATTATCCCATGTCCTTCCCAGTCTATGTCATCTGCCATTCAGAAAGAAGAAAATGACAATTACTGTGGAAAATGTTACATCAGAATTTAGCTGAAATGAGTACGGTGAAAATGCAGGCTGCAGTTTCTAAAGTAGTCAAAACATTTTATGAGTACATCAGTTCTTAACAATCTTGTACAGCAAGATTATGCAGTCTGCATTATACTCTGACCTATGCACCCCTAACTTTTAAATGTACCACTTTTCATGTATATAGGCAATGCCATGTATCTCAGTGAAAACAAAAAGTTGCCACTTCCTGACTGCCTGACTTTCAAGTATCAGACCCCTAATACCCAAACCACACATCTACGATAAAGAAGAGAAGATTGCTATGAGCTTGTAGTAGAAAACACTTTGGCTGAATGACCAGGTAATAAAACCATAACTCAGAAATTGAATAATAAACTCTAAGAACAAGGAAACACTGACTGACTATATGTTATTCAGATGACATCATAAAAATATCTGGATTTCCATGGCTTAACAATAAATAATAAATAGAATATTAACTGAAGTGAGTACATCCTGTAACTGTCAGTTCCCTAGATCTATTGCTCAACAGACGGAAATATTATATTTAATTTACATCCATGACTTCAGTCAAATTCTCCACCACAAATTTCATTTGAAATGTCTTGGATGACAGCATTATTAGATATTTGATCCAAAAATTAATACATAATAAAAAAACAGCAGCATTTGCTTTCAGTTGTAGTGAAAATATTGAATTAAAGACCCAGAATAAAACAACACTGACAGATAAAATAAGAATGGCTGCAAAGTCAAATGTTTCTTAATGACGGTTCCATTACCAAACTATTTGGCATCATCATTTCTTGTCATGTCAATGTGATTTTTATTTTAGTTAAAATGGAAATACAAGCAATGTTTCAATGACATGTACACGGTTAAAGGCTGTCTACATGTTTATTTTGAATCTGACATAAAATGCAGACTGTTTTATTCTTATTCAAATAAAATAAAATAACAATTGGGTACAGTTATGTTCTGCTTTTATTACAGAAGCACCAAAGTATTCCAGTAAATTCGCAAGACTTGCATGTATAAGCTTGTGTAGCACAAAAGAAACAACCCACTCTGTTTTTCATTTTGGTTTAATCATATTAAAAGCTATTTAGAATAAATATGAATTTTTAGTAAATTGTTTATGGAGTTTACACTGTTGAATATTGCAAGTGATATGATACTTTACCACAGATTTTATTAAAATGCAATTCACACACAATATAACTGGATGAAAATGCCTTGCTGAGGAAACCAAAAATAAATAAAAGGTAAGGATTTTATGTGGAGGCAGAGTCCCACACACCTGCAATGGAAGGGATTTTATGTGGAGGCAGAGTCCCACACACCTGCAATGTAAGGGATTTTATGTGGAGGCAGAGTCCGACATACTTGCAATGTAAGGGATTTTACTCTGATGCCTCTCCTTTACTTAATGCAGTCAAATCAAAGGTTCACTGCATGTTGGGGGAGGGGAACACTCCCCCAGTGCACTGGTATTGAATTATATTGGGGCAGTCACCACCATACAAAGACTGTAATTCATAAAGAATCACTGTACACAATGAAGGATGCGAAAGTAGGCCTCATGCCACAGCATGTCATGATTACTTACACATCTATAAGCAGGGTCGGGTTCATTGCTTAGTCGTGATATAGTGAATATCACAGTAATCACACTATAAGATTGCAATGAGCAGAGAAAGATGTAGGGCATGGTGGGAGGTGATTTGTCTGAGCAGACCTCACAATGCAACCGACTTGGGAGAGCACAGCTACATGTTCCGCTTAGAAACCTGATAAGTATTGAACCTTGATATGCAGCAGAGCGGGATGTGTTAAAACATCTAATAAAAGTATGCTATACACTTTTAGGGAAGAATGTACATGTGACAACCCAGATCAGCATCACAAAGAGGTAGAAAGGGGTGCTATAGATGGTAGGAAAGGGGTAGACAGCAAATAGAGGGGAACACACAAGGAGAAAAAACAGGTCAGATTGCAAGCTGAGGACTTGGGAACACACAAGGAGAAAAAACAGGTCAGATTGCAAGCTGAGGATTTAGGAAAGGCACATAACCTTTAATGGGACATAGCTGTTTTCTATAAGCAGAGAAGGAATAAGAGGGTACAGGATGCAAACAAAGGGAAAACAGTGTATGGAAGGGAGGAGAATGTTTTTTGGGGAACATAAAATAGAAACATAGACAAAGGTAATGAATATGTACACTTGCATAGCAGTGACAAGGGATGAGCATACAATGGATGAATCCACAGCTATGGAGAGAGATTTGAAACATATACAAGGTATGGGACATAAGTCAAGGTATGGCATTGGGTGGGATTCTGGAGGGAGAGGGGCACCCAGTCTAACACAGAAGGCAGCATACCTGAAGCCATCACTAGATGCTGGTCTAAGGAGACTAATACTAAGGGCCTGGTCACCCTTTGCTTACCCAATACTTCAGGAGGATCTCAATCTTGATCTGTTTCTCCTAGAGCTGCTGGTCCCCTGCTGCCCCCACCGCCTGCTCAGTACTACTCTGTGGAACCTCCATAACAGCCTCCTGCACCACCTCGGCTAGGGTTTACTACGTGGTGGTATATGGCAGTGCTCCATCTGGTTATTCCTCCTTCTCTTCATAGCAGGCGCACTGGGGGAGAACAATGAGATGGTGGGTATATGAGAAAAGTATATGACCTATCATATTATGCCTATATTCATCAGCAAATAAACTAATCCTGGTGAGTGGGAAGTCTGTACTGCTACAACCCTGTTAGTCTTATGTGCTGTAAAGTAAAAGTATTCCTCAGTGCAGTGCTAAATGTGTATAAAGAAGATTTATTACTGTGAGAACAGCAGCATGGTCAACCAAAGCACATCTTGCTTCAAGTGATTGTGAAGTGCAAGTAGGAAAATGCTGCAGGGCTGCAAAGCCACATGCTAAGGCTTGCACACTGGAGTGAAGGTGCTGCCATGTGATGTGCTTCAGACTTACATCTTGGAAATATCATGGTGCATGATAATATAAGCGAGTGATTCAGAATCATTCATGCTAAAGTAGCTAACTGACTAGGTAGCATGCTGTAAGCTATAAACTTGTAAAGGTTTTGGTCTGGCTGCCCTTTATGTTAGAGTTCAATGTGAAACTGCACTAGTTTGACTGGTGGAACCTGTAGCATGAAACTGTACTGTAAGGTGGTTCTTTGAATAATTGGGTAAGGACTTTATGCATCATTTTCCGAATGTAGTCACATGACAGCTGGCTGATGCAACATTTATGTTTACTAGGTGTATTGGTAATATTGGTATACAATGACAGTGATCTAAGCATTTATATTCAGGGAAAGATGCTGGGACAAGCAATTTCATAGCTGAATACTAGGTTAACTGCCATGAAGGACCATTTTAAGTCTAGCCAACAGCCCAATCTCAGAATCAAACCCTGTACCTTATGTCTATGAGGTGAAGACCTTAACCATTATGCCAAACTCACATATGCCTTACACCTTCACAAAAGTTCAAGAAGGCAGCTCTTACAAGGTATACAAAAGCAGGCATGTTTTCCAAGGTAAACGAAGTGGCTGCATGCACACTGCTAACCTGTGTCATATATGCATTCTGCATCTCATCTATAGCTTTAAATATAGGACATCTGCCATGTGTCCATTTATTATTATAATGGTACATGCATAACATATGCTTGTGTGGTGTTTCCACTTGTGAGCATTCGCATGTAGGTAGATATACCTGCTTGTTCATGACAAAAGCACCTTTCAGAGCATATCATCCACAGTGGCCTCCGTGTCAGGACATAGTGGATAATAGCACACCTTCCACAGTCGTCCCTCTAGCAGATCATAGTAGATATTAGCACACCTTCCACAGTGGTCCCTGTAGCAGATCATAGTAGATAGTAGCACACCTTCTACAGTGGTCCCTGTAACATGAAATAGTAGCATACTAGAACTGATAGGACTTGCACAATTTGCAGTAATACCCATGTGATCCAGGTACCTTCACACTAAATGTGCAGATGTTCTTTGTGGTCTGAGTAAATGCTTATTTGTCTGTTTCCTAATGTATGTATAGTCAGCATCATGTATAATGGAGGATATCAGAGCCTGGAAATTTTCTGGTCTCTTGAAGATGAGGTTCTATTCCAAGACCTCAGACAGCATGGCCTACAGCTGTTGGGTTAAGTTGACTAGACTAACAGTTGAGGGGACATGTGTGGTGGATGAAGCTGCAGGCTATAAATGCTAGGGGGACACAATGGACAGCGTAGACAGTGCTGATGATGCCTCGCTAACATGATTAGCTTGGCATACAGACAAGATGAGCATTACAAGAAATTGCCCTCCAGTATCTGTCCCTGTGTGGTGGAGATGCACCCTGATTGAGATCTTGAGGAAACCTGATGTTGGTACCAACTTGGCCAGTCCTCACATGTTTCTGTGGATAATGCAGCAAGTCAATAATTCCTCCCACAGTTTTGGCTATACTGCTCATAGACCTACTAAACATAGAGTATTCCAGCCAGCAAAATGTCCATTTATCTTCATAAGCATTTTCGGAATGCAACAGCATGCAGCAAGAACTAAAGGTACACATTGTTAAACCTTACTTGTTACATGCACACTCTTGTCATGTATTACATAATGTCAGTCTAGAGCACTATGTTATTGAGTTCAATGTGTTGTTGCGAATGTTCTGCTTCCAAACGTAGCACTGGTCATGGCACTGTTTCTCATGTTTCAGAAGCTCGTCACATGGCTGAACTTGGCACCACAAGGGTGCCAGCTGAAAAGTTAGTCTTGGGTGGTGATACCCCCTTCACAAGGGTTGGGGATAAGGACAGCATTATAGAGGATACTTATACCATGCAGAGAAAGTATGCAGTATCCCTGAATGGTGACTGGCCTCCATTAAATGAGACTCATATGCTTAGTTCCTGTGAACGAGACTCATATGCTTTGTTCCTCTTTGCTGGTTGAACCAACTTTACTTCTACTGATATGGAAGCCCAGACACAAAGGCTACACAAAAGCATTATCATCTCCCATGTGGATCATGAGCTTCAGGTAGACATGGGGATTAACTAGCGAATGTGCAGGAATGTCTCCCAGGTTTAGACAGCAGCTTTGCAACTGCTGTTGGAGTGTTGAAATGTGCTGCCATGCGGCACTGTACACACAGACACAGACACAAACACACAGACACACACACACACACACACACACACACACACACACACACACACACACACACACACACACACACGTCATTCATAGGAGGTCACAAGCCATGTCTCTTTCATCCAGCCAATGGGATCTATACCAAGGTACTCATAATCTAATGTCACTCCATCCATGTCAGTAGAGGTCACCATCATTACATGATTTCCTACAGCTCGGTTACTAAGGCAGCAGCCCTCAGAATATGGGTCCTGCATCCCACCCAGTCTTAAGGAAGTGTCCTCTGTCACCTGCGTAAAATGATTACTGTGACCCACTACACCATCCAACCTGTTTTCTACTGAGGTGATATCTTGTGCATAGTGTGAACAGATGATAATCTGACAGGCAAAGCCTGAGTCATTTCTGTGATGGACATCTGACAGTAACACTTCATGCATCATGTTCTTTCTATGTGATAATATCACTACATTTATCAGAGCACATAGCTGCCAACCAGATGTTGCTTCAGCAACGCTAGTGTATATTGTGCTCATCATTCTATAGTGGATCTCTTCCTGCATGTGAATCATCATGGTCCATCTTGACATCTTCTCCTGCGGTTGATGTTGCTGTGGTGTCGGGGACAGACCCTGACACAGACATGGCATGCGATTGACCAGACTGTTTTTGAAGGATCATATTATGTAGCATGTGAAATACCACAAAAATCTTACTGACTGTGTTTGGGGAATACTGTGGTGTCCCACCAGATGGGTCAAAGTAACAGAAGCTTTTCTTGGAGATCTGGAGATCACCAACAACATATTCTATGATATTACATGTGTTAACATATTGATAGCAAAGGCTATGTCCCACTGTGTTTCAGGATAGTGGACAGGAGTCATTAGCCAAAGTTTGATGGCATACCTCTCAACCTCTTACAGCAAGAAATCTGGACAAAGCCATAAATAATGGGGGACAAAGGCTCAAAACTAGGGACAATTTTTAAATACTTCTCTTACAAAAATTAGAAAGTTGATAGAATAACAGGTTTTGCATTAGCATGAATTTTCTGAAATGCATGAAGTTTGAAGCTGATATGTCTGTCATTATTTTCTGACTTCAACCTTAAATGACTCGCCCATGATTTCCTAGAATACCACAATTTTGAGAAAACTGGACCAAAAACATGAGGCAAAAATCTGGACATTCTGTGAAAATCTGTACAATTGAGAGGTATGTTTGAGGGGTATTCAGAATCGCTGCAACACACAACACACATTTACTTTTTTTAAGGGGGGGTGTTAGAAGCTGCATGCAGAGTTTCTATATCTGTAAGCATTTAATTATGCATAATGAGTTAGTATGCACCAACCAGATGGCCTGGGGAAGTCACATCCTGGAACCGATGATACAAGTGAGACATATGCCAAATATGGGAATTATGTCAACTGACAGTGTGCTTCACATGCACACATTAGTAAAGATTCCCTCTACACTGCAAACTACTTGGCAAATCATGGAATGGTAACCCTTCCTGTTTATATACATATGCAAGTGGGATCCACGAGGGGCCCTCATTGCTACATTTGCAGTCTATGGCACTCAATACCTTTGGTAAGCATGAAGCATTAGAGAAACCATGCATATCTGTCACCATCTCCTTTTTTTCATTCTGAGAAATTGATTATGTTCTCCTACATGCAGAAGCAAAATATTGAGGATCTAATTAAATTTCTGTGAGGTTGATATCTGTGTTATATCCAGCACATCAGTGAAAGGTCCCCTTAGTTAAGATTTTAAGTACTACACATATCTTGGCCTCCAAAGGGTTAGGAATACCACATATTTCACCTGTATTCAGCATGTGGCAACACTTCTACTAGGATCAACATGATCTACACAAATGTGATCAATTATTTGCTGCTCAATAAAGTTATGATAAGATGAACATACCTTAAACTATCATTTTTGCCAGGTGAATGCAATGGCATGGAACTGGGTTAGTGACAGCCTCAGTTTATGCATGAAAGTGTTGCTTAGCCTAAACATCTGCTGTCCCTAACATAGTTCCATACTGCAATGAAGAAATGAGTCATACAGGTTTCATCTGCATCTCTGTGAATCTGAACACTGGTTTGATTACATTCATTTGCATTTTTTTACTCTTTCAATTCCATGCCTAACTTCATTACAACTTTTTATGCACTCATTTGCATGCAATGAAGATTAAACACTTAAGGCCTCCTACACGTTGCAAGTGGGTACTACCTGCACAACCTGACACTGTGTACAATGTAACTTAAACATCCTACAAATTCTTACACGCCAACAAAAACACACGTACACACTCACCAACCTACTCGTATATGGGTACAAATACATGCACAAGAAAGACATCGACAAAGCTATGCACGTGTACTGAGAAAGCATATTTTCTATCAGTTGTCAGTCATTAAAACATAGCTTCCTTCCATTTCCTGCAACAAGTAATAATCAGAATTATCACTTTTGGAAAGTCCAGCTCTTCTAAGTCTCATTTGATAAATTTCACTTTAAATTATTGATAGGCTGCTGGAATATATGCTGCATTAAATACCTTATTTTTTTTCAAACATACATCTAAGATAATGAGACTCACCCAGCAAAGGAACAGATCCAGGGTGTTTCTCACAATGTGGTAACCCTAGAGATAGAGGGGGTCTGGGCCATCTGAAGAAGTGGTGAATGATGCAAACGTTTGCATGATGTGTGTCTACGTGCATCTTAAAGCCTTACACTGAGGCTCCTATTAAAATTATATATTTGTATTTCACTTGAAGTATCTAGCTAAAATAAACACACAGATGAAACTTTATATTCTCATTCAATAATCATTTAACCAAAATTCTACTATATAGTGAATTTTGCAAGCATTTTCAAAAATTGTTAAGAAGTTTAACTATGAAGGATAAAGACTGTATCAGCCAACATCAGGCTGATTATTCCACAATTATAAAAACCCACCTCCCTGAAATATTAGAACATGCAGAACACAAAGCAAGAGGAATTACCCCCCCCCCCACCCCACACACACACATACAAACACTGTTACTGAACTATAGTAATTTCACAATCATACAACTGTAGGGAAAGGAAAAATACCCTGGAAGGGTGAATATAATAGACACAAAAATTGTGATCTCACAGCTGACTTATAATAGTAAACAAAATCAAAGAAAGGAAACAGGATGGTGGAGTCAGTTTTGACAAATTCTAAGTGGACCACTTGTAGGGAAACCCTGTAAAACACATATTTAAACATTTGTATTTTAAATTTGAGACTGCTGTTTAATTCACATATGTATAGGTATACTTCAAATTTGACATCATGTCTATGTCTTCAAGATACAGCCAAACTATACCTTACTGTCTCTTTATTATCAACTAATCAGGATAGTTCAAATGAGCAAACTGCCTCTTTCAAAAAACTCTATATAAACATTAAAAGACTAAGAAAACATCATACTGACTTTAATGGGCAGGTGATACAAAAACAGTTTGTGTGTGTATAATACACTATGAGGCAATATAGTACAACATAACTATATATATATATATATATATATATATATATATATATATATATATATATATATATATATATATATATATATATATATAGGTATATATGTATATATATATATATATATATATATATATATATATATATATATATATATATATATATATATATATATATATGTGTGTGTGTGTGTATATATATATATATATATATATATATATATATATATATATATATATATATATATATATATATATATATATATATATATATATATATATATATATATATATATATATATATGTATGCATGTACATTCATTGATTGATTGATTGCATTTAATTACCAGGAAAGTCTGACTGGGAAATAAAACCCCTTTTCAGCAGAGGCTGAAGGAGAAAAGTTCTAACTGACAAATATATACACATATGATACATACATTATAGAGATAGCAACATGTCTGCTAGGACAAATATATATACGTGTGTGTGTGTGTGTGTGTGTGTGTGTGTGTGTGTATACCATGTGATCATTATTGTGAAAAAGTTATTATAAAACTTAAACCATAAATAAAGTAAAGGAAAGCAATGCATATACAAAGTGCAATAATCTGAGTAAAGCAGAGGATGGTTAATTTAGGATATGGTCATGTAGGGTGTTAAGATGTGGAAGAGAAATATAAAATTCTATATAGAAAAAAATGGGGTGGATGGAAAATAGCAAGACTGAGAGGAATAATGAAAGGAAAGTTTAAAACAGAGTAAGGTGAGATGAAAAAAATATGGATAAAAACAGAAAGAGACAAAAAGGGAATGGACTGGATAAGGTTGTTAAAGATAAAAAGAAATATTGGTAAAGTAGGGGTTGTGATTCATAGGTACTTTAGTAGTGAAGCATGGTGAGTAAGGAACGAGTTTTGGTCCTATGATGTCATTTTGATATAAGTTTAAAGCAATGTTATGCATTAGATGTTTTAATTTTCTTTAAAAATGTTTAGCTTTTGTTTCTGTCATAAGGTCATACTGAGGGAATTCTATACTTTAGATAGATGTGTGCTAAAAAGACATTCTGACATTCCCACATACCAGAGAACCCTAGACTGTGACACTGTACCAAAAAAGCACTTCTAATTTGCCTCTTGTAGATATTTATTTGCATCAGTTTAGCTTATTAAAGTGTACATCAAGTACCTTCCATTAATGCAACAAGTAATAATCAAAAGGGACACAGTAAATGCTATTTAAAAAGGTTTTATTTTTCGGTAGCTTGCTAACTGTTGTCACTTTCACGAATCTTGCATAGGATCAAAATACATTTGATTATAGTTAGTTTTTTGTTTAATATAATTCTTCACAACATACTCAACAGAAAAAGAACTAAGAAAAACAGAATAAAAGCAAAATATTACCAGAAAGAGCTAGCTTTAAAACATTTGAATTGTGAGAGATAATATAATAAATAAATAAACAGACAAGTAGTTGACTGTATTTAACTAAACATGAGGTGAGTTTAATTGTCAAGTAAAAAAAGAAAAAGAAAAGAACATTGGAATGGACTTTAAAAGGGTTTCTTTAGCAATCCACTAAAGCAAATAATATGCACAAAAGAAAAGCAAATGATTAACAAATTAAGGAACCCAAGTTAAATCTAAGGATAATCATCATTAGAGTTCACCCCAGAATGATTGGAAACAATATTTAAAGCAATCCTATTGAGGCTTTTGACATAAGGAAGTAAGGGAATTAAAAAGGCTAAAAAATGTATGGGAGAATCAGTCAACTACTGTATGTGTTACAACAAGCCATAGCTGTAACAAAAGCAGCTTACAAGTTATAGTTTATATGGGGAAACATACATATCCTCCTTCTCACAGTCTTATAAACAAAATGTGGACAATGAGCCAACCCTACCAGCCACACCCACTGGAGGCCTAGTTATGACAGATTAAAGAAAGAAGCACTCTCATTAAGTATGGCTGCCTAGCAACTTCTACTTTAGGATTAATACATGTAGCCTATTATGATACTGTAGTGCATCTCTGCATTCCACACTGTGATCAAAGATGAACAACACTGCTGCTCCATATGTCTTAACCACTTACAGGTTCATAGGTTCTTACTAAGCTTAGAGCCAGAGGAGACAATCAGGAAGCTCAAGTCACATCGCCCACTAGTGGTAGGAAACTAGCAGTGCCCCCCCATTAAGTACATTTTCTCCATATTTTGTTAGTGAAAATTTGCAGTCACCCATCCAGTCATCTAGACTGTTTTAACGGCTGCTAGGGAAGTACTTTATTGATGGGTAAGGACAGCCTATTCCAAAAATGAGTGACATGCTGGGTTAGGTGTGGATCACATCATCTGGAGCTGTTGATATAAGAGTGTATGTTTAGGATTCTGGAGTGGGTACTTATTTTAACCCTGGTTCTGTTAGGTGAAGGAGTTCAAAGAGTGCTAGATCATTCATATGGCTAAAGGCCAAGTAGACATCAGTAATCAGGATTCTGTATGATAACATGTTAGGGACAAAACTTTTAGTCTATCAAAGTAACTAAGAGTACTGAGACATGAGTTGCTTTTAGTGAGGAAACACTGATGTCTCTCAAAATTATTTTGATGCTTGGTGAGGTACATGCAGAAGGGTGCATTATATGCTAGAACAGACCTAATAAGGGATGAATAAAGTGGGAATATAACTTCTCTGGACCATCAGAAGATGTCACAATGGATAAGCAGAACAAGGAAGAAGGATTTTCCAAGCCATCAGAGAGACATGGTAATCAAAGGACAGTCTGTTATGAAATGATGTACCCAAGTCCCTGAAGACTGTGTTAAACTGAAATGGAATGGTATATCAAACATAATCAGTTGTGATGATAAATTTATCAAGTGGAAACCATCAGCAAACATGGTTAGCCATAGTGACATTTTAATTTATATAGCAAATACCCCAAAACTTAATGACCTAGGTTCTATCAGCGAGCCAATTACCAACCCAGTTAACTATAAATGAGCTAATGTTTAGTTGGGAGAGTTTGTTGATAATTCCAGCATGAGAGATGATGTCAAAAGCCTTGGCAAAGTCCAGATAACAGTGTGAACTGCATGCTCTTTTTCCATAACCTTAGTAACTCTGCTAAACAACTCAACCAGTTGAGCAGGCAAGATCTATCTTTTAGAAAGCTGACTTTGTGTGTATCCATTGATATAAGATCACCTGTATCACTGTTCACTGTTATTAGTTCAGTCATAATGCATCCCAAAACCTTGCAAATAATATATATATATATATATATATATATATATATATATATATATATATATGGAGCTACTTCATATGACTGAAATTTCATTTGACTGAATTTCATTTGACCAAGACCATAATAACTAAAATTTCAAAATAATGAAAACTCATTTGACTGAAACTCATAATACTGAAACATTATAATGCAACATTTCAACATACTAAATTGTAAACCATAGACATTCACACTTACAAAACCAATGAATAACTCATCCAGAACTTAAAAACTACTTATGTACCCTCTTAATAGAAAACAGATGATATAAAACCAAACTGGGGGGGCTATGCCTCCCAGACACCCTAATGTGGGGGGCTGTGCTCCCCACCCCCCCTAACTATATATACTAACTCTAGGATCGCACTACAGTGGGGAAAAAGGCCTATACCTTTTATTTACCTTACAGTAGTCTATGTGCTGCCACTACTATGTTGAAATTTAGCATTGTAAGGTTTCAGTTTTATGAGTTTCAGTCAAATGAGTTTTCAGTATTTTGAAATTTCAGTATTATGGTCTCGGTCAAATGAAATTTCAATCATATGAAGTAGACCCATATATATATATATATATATATATATATATAGATATAGATATATTTTTTATACATATACATATATGTGTGTGTGTGTGTGTGTGTGTGTGTGTGTGTGTGTGTGTGTGTGTGTGTGTGTGTGTGTGCATCTGTGGATTCAGTAGACAATCTCGAAATACTGAAATGTAGAATTTCAGTATTTCAAGACTGTATAGTCGATATTCCACATACCCAAAAACTAACAACCACAAAAACCACAATCACGACTACACACACGTACACACACACACATACACACACACACACACACACACACACACACACACACACACACACACACACACACACACACACACACACCACCACACAAAGAAACAAACATATACCTACCTAACTACACTACAACAAACAAAACAGCACACACAAACACAATATAACATACAAACACACCTACTCTACCTATGAGCAGGGAGGCAAGCCCCCCTGCACCCCCCATGTGGGGTGATTCACCATACACACACCCCCTACTTATATATACTAACTCCGAGGTCGCACTAAACATACAAACACACAACAATTACCACTACACAAAATAAAATTGCTACCCAATACCCTTCCATAAACAGAATTTACCTGAATCTCCAGGTAAATCCACAAACTGCACTGCACATCATGAATGTGACACCATGACAGCTGATTCGACATGTCCACATTCGAGATAATGCAGTTTCACGTTACTGCACTTTTGACTATTCAGTCTTGAAATACTGAAATTCGACATTTCAGTATTTCGAGATTGTCTAGTGAATACGTGTGTGTGTGTGCGTGTGTGTGTGTGTGTGTGTGTGTGTGTGTGTGTGTGTGTGTGTGTGTGTGTGTGTGTGTGTGTGTGTGTGTATATATATATATATATATATATATATATATATATATATATATATATATATATATATATCTATAGGTCTACTTTGATTAATTGAAAAGTCATTTCACTGAATTTCAAAACACTCACTCCAAATCGCTGAAAGCTCAAATCACTGAATCACATTTCACTGAGTGTAAGTACAGTTGGGAAAATAAAATATATATGTCCATTTCCCCACTGTAGTGTGATCCTGGAGTTAGTACATATAGTTAGGGGAGGTGTGTGGGGGGGTGGCCCTCCACCTACTTTTGGTTTTATATTGTTAGCTTTCAGTAAAATGAGATTCATAAATATAAAACTAAGTAGGTGGGGGCTATGCCCCCCCAAATATATCTACTAACTCCAGGATCGCACTACAGTGGGGAAAAGGGCATATACGTTTTATTTGCCCAACTGCACTTAACATTCAGTGAAATGAGTTTTCAGTGATTTGAACTTTCAGCGATTTTTTTGAGAGTGAATTGAAATTCAGTGAAATGAGTTTTCAGTGAATGAAACCCATATATATATATATATATATATATATATATATATATAGCCAGGAGCTTTTTCGATTTAGTACTAGTTTATTTATGCTGTTATTTCTCCCTAAGGTTTTAGTACTAAACTTGTGGGATGCCTCAATGTATCTATCACAAAGGGAGTAAAATTCAGTAAAGTAAGCAGCAGCGTCAGCTGTATGATTGGCTGAGTATCTGTACTATTTGTGGTTGTCAATAAGGTCAGTAAACAGTAAACAAGTGGTTTTGGAGTCATCTCTGAATGTACAGGAGTTATCGAGGGACACAAAGCTGTTTTTTATAGAGATCACGCTGGGATGTTCAGATTTGACAAGGGAGGGGGTAACAAACAAAGTGGTGCAATTGGGAAAAATATTCATGAGGATGAGAGATAGAAGATTATCACCTCTGTTGGGTATGGTGACAATTTGGTCAAATGCACTGGCATTTACAGTTTATTAATCTCTGGACATACGTGTTATTGGCAGTACATTTTTGTCAGTTTATGTATGGATATTTGAAGTCACCCATAAAGAAGTATTTGGTTTGACTAATAACTTTTCTAACTGGTTAAGTTATTGTAGATGCTATGAAGAAGTCATACACTGGGATCTGTTATTAGCTGTAATGCTATAATGAACAACTCTAAACTGGCTAGAATTATCTTACCACGTACATTATACCCGACTTCTACTAACACACAAAATTATATTTAATCCAATTTTCTGACCAACTATAAATACAGTTCTCCACCACTCCCTCCCAAATTGACATCTGTGACCTGCTGACAGCAATCCACTTGATATCTATAAACCTTACAAAAACTGCAGTCAAAGTCTGTACTTACACTGCGTAGCAAAAGTCTGGAATACAAACCCTGTACCATGCAGGGCAAACCAAAGCATTGGATTATTTAAGCTGCAACTTAAAGAACTCCTCCCTCACTCTTGGATTTGCACATGCTGCTCTCTTGGCTAATAATTTCAGCTCCTGCTCCTATAATACCTATAAACATCTTTCACCTTTTCCATGTTTTCATTTTTCTTACTCTTACTTCCCATACTCTGAATCGTGCGTTTGCTCATTACTTCTCCTGTCTTTCACAGCTACACCACGTATTTTCTCACTCTCCCTCCTTTCCTCTCCTCCCCCTCTTATCCACTGTTTGAATTTTTCCACTCTGACATATGCTTTATGAGTATGTTTTAAACTCTTGCACATTTCAGCATGTCTCAATACTACGTCATTGTATTTATTTTGTTTTAATGATAGTATATGTGTATTATTCCTCATGTCATATGTGTATTAATATTTGTATTAATCTATGTATACACAGTATATTGTAATATGGTGCCACTTTCACCTGTGTATATGTATTTTCTGTCCTTTTATTTGTGGAGTTTTTCTCCCAGGACCTCCACTTTAAATGGATAAAATTATCCAGTCAGACTTTCCTGGTAAGCCAATGTCAATAAATAAATAACTAGGACTACAACCAGTTCCAGATTTGTATCACATGAAATCTTGTGAGAGACAGTAAAGTTACTAACAAATACTCTCCCACAGTTGCCAGCAGATCTAAATGGATGATAGACATTGTACCCTGGAGTGCAGAGAATGTGGTTGCTACAATGGAACCATTTTTTTAATTACACAAATTCTGATAACTTCAAGGTTAAGGAAAGCCTCAAGATCAGATATTTTGTTGTTTAGGCTTCTGGCATTCAGCAGTGCTACCTTGATATTATCCAGATTGGAGTTTACTATGTTAGAATGTCTATTAGTTAATCTCTACATAAAATCCACTGTAGGGCAGGAAAATGTTAAACCAAAAAAAAAAAAAAAAAAACAAGGGTGAAAGATACAGGTTTTTGTGGCAAAGCAGGTGGGTTTATTATTTCATTCCATGCAAGCACACACTAGGTCCCTCTAGAATGACACACATTTACTGCCAATAATTCTGCACAGAGCTAAAATTAATTGAGGGACAAAGGCCCAAAATCAGGGACAGCTTTTAAATATTGCTCTAGTAAACTAAGAATATCAGCAGGATAATATTTTGCATTAACATGCCGCGGTGGTGCAGCGGTAGCATTGTTGCCTCACAGCAAGAGGTTCTCCTGTTCGATTCTCGGCTGGAGTGTGGGGAGTGCCTTCTGTGTGGAGTCTGCATGTCCTCCCTGTGGTTGGGTGGGCATTGAAAAGACATGTGTAAATGGGCGTGCCTTTGTTGAAGGTTGAATGTCGAGCTGGCACCTTGCTGTTTGTCAAAATCTACTGCCAATCATTAGCAGACTAGAGTTCTGCTGTGGCGACCCCTAACCGGGAAAAGCTGAAAGACAACAACAACAACAATATTTTGCATTAACATGCATTTTCTGAAGGATATGAGATGTGAAACTCAAATGTATGCAAACATCTGGACATGCTGTGAAATTCTGGACAGTTGAGAGGTCTGTAAGAATAACCAGTCATGCTCAACTGGATAGAACTGATGAAACTATTTGAGTTAAATGTGTGTGTGTGTGTGTGTGTGTGTGTGTGTGTGTGTGTGTGTGTGTGTGTGTGTGTGTGTGTGTGTGTGTGTTTTATGTGTCTTTAATTTTCTCATGAAACATATTTGAATATTGATATTTTTGAATAATTATTTTTGTTTTAATTTTACTGACTGCAGTGCTGTCATTTTTTATTTATTTTTGGGGGGAGGATTTTCATTTTGAGTATCATATTCAAAACACACAACCTCTTAGAGCAAGAAATCTGGACAAAGCCAAAAATAATGAGGGGACAAATACCCAAAAATAGGGATACATTTTAAATATTGTTCTTATAAACTTAAAAAGTTGATAGAATAACTGTTTTTATATTAGCATAAATTTTCCAAAGGGTATGAAGTCTGAATCTCAGATGTCTGTCATTCTTTTCTGACGTCAATCCTCAATGATTTGCTAAAACACACACACACACACACACACACACACACACACACACACACACTGAATTTTATGAGAAACAGATCAAAAATATGTGGCAAAATCTGGACATTATGTGAAAATATGTACATTTGAGAGGTATGCACACAACTCAGCACCTTATGGGTCTATTACATCAAGCCATATATCAAGTTTACCTACCAGATATTGACAGTTCTTTTTTTAGCTCACCATTTACAAAACATGTAATTCTGAAAATGGTGAGATGCAAAAACCAATAAAAATAGAACATTCTTTTTCAGGGGGACAAACTCACCTGCACCCTCTTATGTGGGGGCAAGGTCTCATATACCCAAAATTATATATACCTACTCCATAGTAAAGAAAAGGGAACCCCAAAAAAGTCATCTAATGACTTGTAGATTACAGTACACTAAATGATAAAACTCACTGCAACAAAACATCCTCACAACGAAAATGCACAACGCAAGAGTCAGTGATGACTCATGGGTATGTCGATAATCTGAACACTGCCATAATGGCTTTCCAAAATGCTTTAGTTTTGTACATTTCCATACCACATGATACAGATCTGTTTTGACATCTAGGACACTTAAGAACATATAATCAATACATGGATAAAATAAATATTATACTAATATCTAATGAGTGGCACACTCCTACAGTCTTAACAGTCAAGAGGCATATCGAGTTTCTGCCTCCCAATGAGTAATTTTAATCATCATTCAGGGTTCATATGGCCACAATGTTTTAAGCTACAGACATTGTGCATCTAAGCAATACTGATCACCTACTAGTACAGCCAGTAGAGTGAGAAGGTTAAAGCTGAATGCAAGGCCATTCTTAACAAACAATTTAAATCAAGTGACTCTTATGTGATGACACTTAAAATGCACACTGATTAGATGTGATATTCTGCCCTCTATCATTGGATATTTAACTTTACAACTCTCCAAATTTGGCCAGTTAAACTTGGTGGGCATAGAAACCATCAATTTAATTTTTAGGGTTGTATAAAACCAGTTGTCAAATATTACCATTTTTTTTTTCATTTTTCAGCAGAGTTGAAGCTTAAGCTGCAACACGGCTTTGTTCACATCTAAAGAAGTCTGACCCATAAGCTCTGGAAAATGCCGAGGGACTAAAAAAAAAAAATTTTGCTTCCCCTATATTGACTTTTTTAGGCAAAGTTCATCTGATGGATATCTCAACATAGTAAACTCCACTCTGGTGAAAATCAGGACAACACCTGCTGAATGCCAAAAGCCAACACAACAACAACACCATTTCTTATATTGAAGCTGCCTTAACCTAGAGGATATCAGCATTTGTGTAATTTGAGAAACCTGGTGTCATTGCAGTGATAGCCTTCCTTATATTCCTGGATACAATGCCTATCATGTGTTCACATCCACTAGCAACTGTAAGGGAGTACCTGTATTTATTCATAATTCCATTGCTTCTCAACAGATTTTATATGATACAGATCTGGAATTGGCTGAAGTCCTAGTCACACTCAATAAGATTAATTACTACAGTATAGCCAATAATAGAGCACCATCTACCTCCCCTTCTGAGCATGAAGAATACCTTAAGCAGTTAGAAGAGTTAGTGGTTGAACCAAATACCATTCTTATGTGTGACGTCATCTATCCACACACATAAACTAGCAAACATTTATTACCAGCAACAAGTATTCCCAGAGATTTCTGGATTTTGTAAATGCTAATGCACTTAACTAAACTGACCCCTACCCAAAAGAGGCATTAATCTTCTTAATCTTGTCCTCACAAACATTTCTCCCAGTTGTACCAGCCCACTTGTTACCTCCTCCCTTGTCAAATCTGACCATTTTGCTGTGACTTTTTCTTTGAAAGCCTGTGTTGTGTCCTTTGATAACTCCTCTATAGTCATGGATTACTCAAAGACCATTTATTTACAATTTGTTGATCTTACTGGCAACCACAAATGGTATAGCTTCTTACTAAATGCTGTAAACTGAGGCTGCAGCTTAATGCTCTGAAGTTTACTCCCTCTTTGATAGATGCATTGTGGCATCTGTACCAATCCAGCGTAAGCATCATAGCAACTTTAGAACTAAAACCATAAGTGGTACTACAGCATAAATAAACTCTAGAATGAAAAGAAAATGTTTCTGGTCATCATTAAAAGATGACTACTTCTTCATTATAAAAATGACTTAAACTGGTAAGTCATGCAAATTAAAATCAAAACAATAAATAAATAAATAGAAAGTAAAATGAAACATAGACCATAATTAGTCAAATGGAAAATGTGATTGCCTGCAAAATGAACCTGATTCTAGCTATCTCAATGAAAACTAATCTAGCACCCAGATCTGTTCAGAACTGGTGGTCAAGGACACCACATACACAAATGCTGTAGATATAGCAAACTTGCTGGCTGACAGATTCAATGAAAACTTCACCCCTCTGTCCCCCCATCAGTAAATCAGGACATCCCCAGTACCTGCCCCCTTCCCCTTAAATCTGGGGAACAGATCATCACTACTCTCTCAAAGGCAAAAAATACAGCCTCCATGGGACCCGATAACATACAGGCTGCATCCTACATGAACTCAGGCAGGAACCAAAGCCTGAGTACTGGCTTCATCCCAGCTGAGTGGTGGATAGCCACTGTCATCCCTTTACACAAAGGTGGTGCATCCACCGATCTGGGAAATTATAGACCCATCAGCCTAACTAGCCTGATCTGCAAGGCCATGGAACAGATTATCATGGACCCCATTAACAAAGACATTGGCAACCTCCAAGCACTTGATCCCACACAGTTTGGCTTTGTCAAGAGAAGGTCATGTCTGCTAAATTTGGTCAACTTCTGTGAGACAGTCATCAAAGCCATGGGCGAGGGGAAGACGGAGCACATCGCCTACCTTGACCTGGCCAAAGCCTTTGACATATTTCCCACTCAAGCATAATAGATTAACTCTCTCAACTAGGCATCATCTGTATGTTACCAGATGGGTAGCAAACTGGCTCACTGATAGAACCCACATAGTCAAAATAGTAGACCTGTAACAAGCAGTGTACCCCAGGGTTCGTTCTTGGGGCCTCTGTTATTTGGGATAGACTTTTCTGAGATGTAGGCCAAAACCAGTGGACTATGACTGACCAAGTTTGCAGATGCCTGTAAGCTGGGTGCTGCCATCAATTCCCCTAGTGATGTAGACATCATCCAAGAGGGTCTCACTCAGACAAACAACTGGTGCCAGAAACATAGCCTCAGCTGAATACCAAAACATACATCATCATCTCCTTTGGGGAGAGTGATGTCCCCACAAATTATCACATTAATAACAATATCCTAAGCATGCAATCAATCGTGAGGGATTTGGGCATCCAGGTTGATAGCAACCTGACTTTTGATACCATGTTGCTTCCGTTGTACTGAAAAACTTTTACATGGCCCACCTCATAAGTAAGTGTATCTCATCCAGGGACAAGGAGGTCATAGGTTCATAGGTTCATAGGTTCATACTAGGCTATCTGCCCAAGGGCATTTATAAGCCTAGCCCATAGTTATGTGGCTTTCGCCACCCCTTTAGTTTGAATAAAAACTATGCCTATCATTTTTCTGTGCCTCTGTCAAGCAGTGACACTGAAGTAATCCCTGGGGTATATCTGCGATCTCCCATCCATTGGTCAAGATTCCTCTTGAACAAGGCCAGCGAGGTGCTCTGCCTCACATGTACTGGGATTTTGTTCCACAGCATAGGGAGTTTCTGGGTGATGAATCTGTCCCTCCAGCACGTTCTATTTATAACCGTGTCAAGGTTTAAGTCTCCCGCCCTTGTGGTTCTGAGGGATCTAGATTTTTTGAGGTGAAGCATATTCATCAAATCTGGGTTTGACATGGCCTTATATGTCAGGCACATGTCACCTCTGAGCAAGCAGTATGAGACTGAATAGAGCTGGAGTTCTTTCAGTCGGGCAGCATAAGACATATTTTTGAGACCCTTTATCCTTTTGGTGAGGAACTTTTGGGGCCTTTCAAGCTGCTGCAGGTGTCTGGTCAGATACATTCCGAACGGGGCATTGTACTCAATCATAGGTCTAATGAGTGATGAGTACAGTGGGACGATGACCTCCCTTGATCTAGATGTGAATCCCTTCATGATCAGGTGGGCGATATAGAAGGTTTTCCTAACTACTTTAGCAACATGAGTGTCAAGCGAAGGCTACTGTCAACTTGGGTCCCCAGATCCCTGATGACTTTTTCTGTGCTCAGTGGATTGCCACCTATATGGTAGCTAGGGGTAACCTTGTTTTTCCCGAAGGGTATGACTATGCATTTTTGGCGTTTAACTTCAGGCCATGGCTCTGGCACCAGTTATCCGTTTCTGTGAGGCCCTTCTGGAGGATATCTGTGTCAGATGTGTTTTCGACTATGGCCCAGTTTGCAGTCATCTGCAAACTTTGTCAGCCATAACCCTCCTGTGTTTGCTTGTACTTCAGAAAAGTAGATGCCGAACAAGAGTGGACCCAGGACTGAGCCCTGTGGGATACCACTTGTGACAGGCTTTGAGTCTGACATGGCTCCAGCAACTCTGACCCTGTGGGTTCTGTCACTTAGCCAGTTTGCAACCCATCTTGTGATGTATGGGTTTACATTCAAGCTGATGAGTTTTTCGATGATACCTGAGTGGGGTATTGTGTCGAAGGCCTTTGCCAGGTCGAGGTAGGCTGTATGGACTGCCTTTCCTCATCAATGGCCTTGGTGACTGTCTCGAAAAAGTCAACCAAGTTTAAGAGGCAGGATCTGCCTTTGACAAAGCCAAACTGGGTTGGATCCAAAGTCTGCAAGTTCCCTATGTCTTTATTTATGAGTTCCATTATGATCCTCTCCATGGCTTTGCAGATAAGGCTTGTCAAGCTAATGGGGCGGTAATTTCCAGGGTCTGTGGAGGCACCGCTCTTATGAAGTGGGACCACAGTCGCCGTGCGCCACTCCTTGGGTACGTATCCTGAGGTGAGGCTAAGATTAAACAGCTGTCCTAACTGTGGGTTTAATTCCTCGTTGAGTTCATGAAGCACACAGCCGGGGACACCATCCGGTCCCATGGATGCTGTGTTTTTTGCCTTAGTGAGGGCAGTTCTCACCTGGGCATTGGAGATGTTTGGGGGGCTACAATCCTCTGGAATAGATATGTCTCCTTTTGGGGGGAGGGGGGGGGAGTTTGCACTGAACCTGTCAGCCAGTATGTTAGCAGTGTGTGTAGGTTCAGTAATTTTCACATCATTTTGAACTAATTCTGAGCATATCTGGGAGTTTCCTCCTAGGTTTCTAACATAGCTAAAGAAGGCCTTATGATTGTCTTTAGAGTCCTTGGTGATTTTTCTCTCAAAATTTGCCTTGGATGATTTTATGAGAGCTCTTAGTTTTTTACTTATAATGATCAAAGGTGTCTTACCTTTCAAGGATTTTGCTCTATCTTGTAGTAGCTTTCTCCTTTTGTTGTAGAGCTTGTTTATGGCTGGGGTCCACCAGACTGGACGCTTGCCTTTGGTACAGAGAGTCTTAGTTTTGTTTGGGATTGCCTGATCCATGCAGTCCTGTAGGTGCTGGTAGAAGGCATTTGTAAGTGATTCAGCGGTTTGAGTAATGTTTACCACTGGCTCAGGGGCCTTAAAGGAGACCACACTAGTTTTTAGAAGTGTGAAATCAGCTTTTGAGAAGTTTTTCACTGTGGTCTTTTTGTTTCAGGTGGGGCGGGATGAGGACCTCCAGCGAGATTAGTTTATGATCTGATCTCACCAGTGAGGGGTATACTTCGGTGTTGAACATTTTGATCCCATGTTCGTGATGATGAGATCAAGTATGTTTTCTCCTCTTGTGGGGATGGTGACTAGTTGTTCCATGGCATTTGAGTTTATGAACTCCAGGAATCTTTGGGTTAGAGTGTTCGGGCTTGAGTAGTGTTCCCAGTCTATATTAGGGTAGTTGAAGTCACCTAGTATGATGGTGTTTGGAGATACATTTATCCTCCAATGTTTTCAGGAAGGCCATGTGAGGTTCCTGAGTTTGAGAGGGTGGCCTGTAACATGCTACAAATTGCAGAGCAGTCTTGCCTATGGTTAATTGCACCTGGATGGTCTCCGATGCATCGTGCGTTGCCACCAACCTTGAGGTGTGGGTGTCCTTTATGAATATGGACACCCCCCTCCTTTCTTGGTGTTGTCCGGATTTTGGGGCCGGAACGCATGATATGAGGTGAAACCTGTTAGTGCTGGGGTGCTCTCAGGAGCCTTGAACCAGGTTTCTGTCACAGCACAGACATCGATGTTCTCCATATTGAGAAGGGTCTTGAGTGCGTGCATCTTGAGAGTGAGACTTCTGGCATTGAGCAGCATTACCCTTAATTTTTTTCCTTTTTGGTGTTCTAGGGTGGTAGGTTTAGAATTTGAGCCTTGCCTAAAAAAGGCACTATGGGGGTGGCAAGAGCCTTTGCCAATATCCGGAAGCCCAGGGGTGACAGGTGCAAGCCGTCCCTTGCGAAGCAGCGTGGCTTGTCCAGCATGTCATCCCAGGCAGACAGACATTGGATCCCCTTTGAATGACACCAGAATTTAAGCCAATTATTAAAGCTGATCATCTTATCACTGTATTGTGCCATCATTCTAGGTGAAGGTAGGATACTGCTCAAGGTCAGGGTCATACCTGCCTGGGCTACATAATCAGAGAGCTCCTCGATGTCCCTTTTCATGTAGTCCAAGGAGGTACGTCTCAGGTCGTTGACACCAGCGTGGACAATGACTGAGTCGTACTTGTACCTGCTGTTGAGAGACCTGAGTGCTTGCGTTATGTGGCGGATTTTAGCGCCCGACAGGCAGCTTACTGTGACCTTCTCCTTACTCAGTTTGGTGAGCGGGACATCAGTGTGTCTGACTATGGAATCACCAATGACAAGTGTGTCTGGCATTTTGTTTGGCCTTAAGGACTGTGACTGTTTGACACTCTGACTGTGTGGTCTATGTGTTGCATGTGTTGGGTCGTGAGGTGGTAGTTGTTTGGGTATCTGCTTTGGTGGCCTCTGCTGTTTTGGTAAATTTTTGATCAGAGCCTCCGAGTATGTCTTTGTGTGAGTATGTGTATGATTTGAAGTTGTGATGGTACCATGTGTGACTAGGTATGTATTGTGTGTGGTTACCTTCTCCTCCTGTCTGGTCTTGCCAGTCCTATGTTGAGAGAGCTCAGCCTCCAGTTTGGCCGTATAGTTGCATCTCTCGCATGTATTTGTGTTTTGTGGGAGGAGGAGAGGATTGTCTGTGTACATGAGGCAATTGTAACATTGCCTCAATATTCCCAGGTTCACCAGTTGAGCTGGAGAGGACACTAGCAACTGATCCCTCGACATACTAGAAGTAGTAGATAAAGAGACTTTCAAAGGACTCCGGGGGAAGTGGGTTTTAGGCTGGTGGGGTACTATCTATAATAAGAGTGCTTTATCAAGGTGCAAGTACTGTAGGAGTAAGTGCTAGGCTTTACAGATAGAGAATAGTCTACTTGGGAATCAAGTAGAGATGAACTTTTCAGTTATAGGATATGCTGGTTAGATCAGTAGTACAGCTCGAGGAAGGTAGTTCTAAGGGAAAATTTGAAGAGTGGAATTTAGATGGCCCGAATAGTTTAACCTTGTTTAACCGCCGCTGCTCTTGTGTGCAACAGTGGCAACTCCGCGCTAAATCGTGCTAACGCGCGTTTAGCATGTTTTATAGCAGGGGGCTGAAGGGAGCTAGGAATTGGCCCAAAACGACCAATGGACTACTAGTTTCTGGCTGAAACTTCACCAAATCGGACAAAAAGGCCGCTCAGTGCTTCCCACTCCCACTGGTAAGCAAAGAAACTTCCCTCCTTCCTAATAAGGCAATGGATCAGTAACATGAACTAAAAACAAAGCCCAGGGATCAGCAACTCTGAAACTAGACTACTCTAGTTCAGTAAGGCGGGAAAACAAGAGATTTTTTTGTTTTATTACAGAGATAAGGAAAAAAACAGACAGTAAATGCTATAAATGCTGTAAATCGGCTAGCGCACTTTAGTGTGTAGCCTACAGAAACAATTTGCAACAATTAGTAACTTAAAGTGCAATAAACAGTGTAAAATGCAGAAATCACTTAAAGTAGCAGTAAAACAGGCGAAATGCAGTCGCTAGCTTAATAACAGTGGGAAAGCCACAAAAATACTTATATCTGGTAGAAAGTCACTCTTTTAGCTCTCTGCTGCTTGGATCACTCTGCAGGCCACCACGAGGATCTGTGCTGAGTTGGTACAAGCTGGAAAACACGCGTGTTTAGCGTGTTTTATAGCAGGGGCTGAAAGGAGCTAGGAATTGGCCCAAAACGACCAATGGACTACTAGTTTCTGGCTGAAACTTCACCAATTCGGACAAAAAGGCTGCTCAGTGCTTCCCACTCCCACTGGTAAGGAAAGAAACTTCCCTCCTTCCTAATAAGGCAATGGATCAGTAACAGGAACTAAAAACAAAGCCCAGGGATCAGCAACTCTGAAACTGGACTACTCTAGTTCAGTAAGGTGGGAAAACAAGAGATTTTTTTTTTTTTTACAGAGACAAGGAAAAAAACAGACAGTAAATGCTATAAATGCTTTTAAGCGGCTAGCACACTTGAGTGTGTTAGCCTACAGGTAAAATTAAGCAACAAATAACTTTTTAAGAGTGCAAAACAGTTAATCAACACAAAAACAGTTTAAATAGAATGCAGAGCTGTATAAACAGGCTAAGATGCAGTCTCTAAGCAGTAAATATTCAAAAAGCCAGAAAAAAATACTTAAATCAGTTATAGCAAATACAGTTATAACAAATGCTCTGAAATATACTGTATATTTCCAATATGTTTGAGAAGGACAGTCAGAACACAAGAAGGTTCAGGCGAGAAAGAAAAAAAAAGTTTTGTTTTACTTTTTGAAAAGGGAAAAAGGAAGAACAGAAGGCCTTATCAAATGTTCTCTCTGTATTAAGAAGAATGAGCTAATGACACTAGATTGGGAGGTGTGTCACAGTAGGGGCAGGCAACTGCAAAGCCACCAAGTATAAGAGCAAGACACCAACAGGGAGGGAGGGTGGCACAATAAAAGCACTACAGAGTCAAATGAAAGTTTTTAAACAGATAAGGATTTGTGAAGATTCTGAATAGACAAAGTGCTTTATATATATTAAATTATAAAAACAGTAATCTGTAAAAATAATCAAAAGATACTTATATTTTGTAGCTCAGTTGCGGTCAAACAACTTCTCCAGCCTGCACTGTGTGCAAAGACAGAGACCTACCAAAGTTAGGGCAAGACCAGAAAAACAACTTTTTTTTTACAAGAACACAAAAGAACCAGCCCCCACTAGCCAAGAGATAATTACACAGAGTAAATGTTTCAGTTTATACAATAGCCTAAGACAGCAAAGCACTACAGAGTCAAATGAAAGTTTTTAAACAGATAAGGATTTGTGAAGATTCTGAATAGACAAAGTGCTTTATATATATTAAATTATAAAACAGTAATCTGTAAAAATAATCAAAAGATACTTATATTTTGTAGCTCAGTTGCGGTCAAACAACTTCTCCAGCCTGCACTGTGTGCAAAGACAGAGACCTACCAAAGTTAGGGCAAGACCAGAACAACAACTTTTTTTTACAAGAACACAAAAGAACCAGCCCCACTAGCCAAGAGATAATTACACAGAGTAAATGTTTCAGTTTATACAATAGCCTAAGACAGCAAAGCACTACAGAGTCAAATGAAAGTTTTTAAACAGATAAGGATTTGTGAAGATTCTGAATAGACAAAGTGCTTTATATATATTAAATTATAAAAACAGTAATCTGTAAAAATAATCAAAAGATACTGATATTTTGTAGCTCAGTTACGGTCAAACAACTTTTCCAGCCTGCACTGTGTGCAAAGACAGAGACCTACCAAAGTTAGGGCAAGACCAGAACAACAACTTTTTTTTTACAAGAACACAAAAGAACCAGCCCCCACTAGCCAAGAGATAATTACACAGAGTAAATGTTTCAGTTTATACAATAGCCTAAGACAGCAAAGCACTACAGAGTCAAATGAAAGTTTTTAAACAGATAAGGATTTGTGAAGATTCTGAATAGACAAAGTGCTTTATATATATTAAATTATAAAAACAGTAATCTGTAAAAATAATCAAAAGATACTTATATTTTGTAGCTCAGTTGCAGTCAAACAACTTCTCCAGCCTGCACTGTGTGCAAAGACAGAGACCTACCAAAGTTAGGGCAAGACCAGAACAACAACTTTTTTTTTACAAGAACACAAAAGAACCAGCCCCACTAGCCAAGAGATAATTACACAGAGTAAATGTTTCAGTTTATACAATAGCCTAAGACAGCAAAGCACTACAGAGTCAAATGAAAGTTTTTAAACAGATAAGGATTTGTGAAGATTCTGAATAGACAAAGTGCTTTATATATATTAAATTATAAAAACAGTAATCTGTAAAATAATCAAAAGATACTTATATTTTGTAGCTCAGTTGCGGTCAAACAACTTCTCCAGCCTGCACTGTGTGCAAAGACAGAGACCTACCAAAGTTAGGGCAAGACCAGAACAACAACTTTTTTTTACAAGAACACAAAAGAACCAGCCCCCACTAGCCAAGAGATAATTACACAGAGTAAATGTTTCAGTTTATACAATAGCCTAAGACAGCAAAGCACTACAGAGTCAAATGAAAGTTTTTAAACAGATAAGGATTTGTGAAGATTCTGAATAGACAAAGTGCTTTATATATATTAAATTATAAAAACCGTACTGTATTCTTCCCTTATAAGGCCCATTATTGAGTACAATGCCCCTTTCGGTATGTACCTTGCAAAGCACACGCAGCAGTTGGAGAGACCACAGGGGTTCCTCACCAGGAGAATCCAGGGCCACAAACATCTACACTACACAGATAGGCTAAAAGCCCTATCCCTCTACTCAGTTTCATACAGACTCCTCAGAGGTGACCTCTGTCTGGCATATAAGGTGATCACGGACCCCACCTTGATGGGATTGCTGCATATCCGCAAGTCAAGCTCCACTTGAGTAACTTGCATGTGTGGCCTCAACATGGTCTGTGACATCAACAGGACTTGTCGGTGGGACAGATTTGTGTCCCAGAGACTCCCCCTTCTATGGAATAGACTCCCTTTCTACATCAAGCAGAGTACCTCTTTACCCCTTTTTAAGTGCAACCTGGATAACTGGATATGAAACAGAAAATATACCCCTAGGATTCCACCTGTGTCCCTCCTGGTCAAGGGCATTGGGTGCAGACTTGTCTAAACATGGGCTAAACTCTTGGCTAGGCTTATAAGGGTTTCAGAGCCAATAGCCTAGTAACCTCCTATGATCCTAGCAAAAAATGTTATAAAGCTATAGAAATCTACAAACCCTAGCATAATCCTTAATGCATATCTAAAATAAGACAAAGGTAATAAACAAAGAAAACCAGCCAAATGATGCACCATTTAGGAAAACCTGCAGAAACTACATAAAGCAACACTTAGCAGACAACTTGCACAATTACCACAGCCCTTTGAGAGTCGTGGAAAATGATAATTTACACAGAAAAAATGGGGAAAACAGATGCATGGGATGATCTGAATTATATAATAATGCAGGATTAGGAAATATCCTGAAACTTCTACACTTAGAGACACATTGTGTACTTTTCCGTTATCAGGGCAACACTGTTAATGAGCGGTTTTGCGGTTTCTGTAATGAGCTCAACATTGAAAAACAGCAATTTTTTTTTACAATAACAATTCTAGAGTTATTGAACTTCAGCAAATATTTATCAGTTCACATTCGCTTATTCAGCCCAACATCGGAAAGTAACATTTTTTTTTACAATAACAATTATAGGCTTAGTTTACTTCAGCAAATGTATATCAGTTCACATTTGCTTATTCTGCCATGGTCTCGTGTTAACAGTATTAATATTTTAAAAGTGTCCATGATTTTCTTTGGATTTGTCCCTGATTCTGTTGAAAGTGTTCCTGATTGATTGAGAAACATGCACTTGGCTGACATAGTGTTTTTAAACATTATGACAGCAGCACGCATATGTACAACTATGTGTCTGCCTTAACACTTCATGCTAAGTGAGAAATAACTTACGTACAGTAAGTATACTATAATTACAGAGATTAATACACATACGACACAGTAACATTTTGCTCCTATACACTTGTAAAGTTGCCAGAATGACAGAGTTTGCATTAGCATGCATTTGCCGAAGGATATGACGTGTAAAAACAAACTGTTACTGTTTTGTTACTTTAGTATTCAATTAAGTGCCACAAATGTTATTAGGAACAGACCGAAATATAAGGCCAAAAGTGGACAGTCTGTATATCTAGGCAGTTGAGAGGCATGCCTAAAACAAACAAAAAAAAAATCATAACTAAAATCATCACAATGTACACTGCTCAGTGAAAATCTACTTCTAATAAGTTGATTTCTTTGTAACGTTTGAAAAAACGTCCACCTAAAAATGGGGTAGATAACTAACTATTCCACGCAAAAGCTATACAAACTATGATTAATAAATAAACATCATCAGTTTCCATTACTAATATGTCATTTTCCAGGAAAGCTTATGTCTTCATTCAGAACCATGTAAGTGATCTTAACCTTCGGGAAGTTTGTTCTTTATCTTTAGTAACACCATTATCTGTGTATTACAGTTAACAGTGTTGCCCTGATAACGAGAACACCGAGACCGGAAGATCGACAACTGAGATGACCGACAGTTTAAAAGCATGAAACTTCACATGCCCGACAAACCACAATCCCAACAATCAACAATTCCAAAAAACACACACACAACACAAGCACACCAAAAACCTTACAAACCTACACTAAACCTTACATACACAACTATCTATGCACTAACCTTAACCCAAACCCTAACCCTAAGGTCCATCACTATCGCACACTTACCTAACCTGCGCCCTAACCATAAATCACTTAACCCGCCCCTAACCCTAAAGTCTGTCACTATCGCACACTTATCTTACCCACACCCTAACCCTACCTCACTTAACCCGCCCCTAACCCTAAAGGCTGTCACTATCGCACACTTACCTTAACATGTCGGTGTTCTCAGTGTCGGGCTTTTAAACTGTCGGTCATCTCAGTTGTCGATCTTCCGGTCTCGGTGTTCTCTTCGTCAGTGTTTTGGCATGTTGGTGTTTTTAAGTAGACCCATATATATATATATATATATATATATATATATATATATATATATATATATATATTGCTGTACTTTAAGTAATCTAAACGCTCAAATGTCGATATTGCTAATGTCAAGTTGACACAAAAATTTCCAAACAAAAAATGTTGACACATTACTACTCATGCTCTAAGACATAACCATAGAGCATGCAACAAAAAACATATGTTTTCCCTTGCACCCCCACACCTCTCGCTAATTTCTCTTTCTTCAAGATCGCACAATATTGAGGAAAATGGAATACTGCTCAAATCCTGGTAATGTACCATTCTTGCACAATTGTGAAACATTCGTTTTGTCAACTAAAGTGTGTTGACAAAACTGCTGTTTATTTTAAAGACAGATGACATTTTTAAGCACCCCCAAATAAGTAGATCTATCTGTCTGTCTATCTTTCTGTCTATATGCTTACAGCTCACTTTGCTGACCTGTTAGAAAACTGTTTTGTATAATTGACTTTGACTTCAACCTTTGTCATGGTTGGCCATGCTTTGGTCGATTGCAGCACATTTTGCAGGGCAAAGCACTGTAGTTGCAGTTGCGTGCCTTAGACAATAGGGTATCTATGTATATATCTATATCTACATCTATGTATGGTTGTATGACAGACGATCAAATGTTCCACCTATAATTTTAGTTCTAAACTCACAAAGTCAACATCTGCTTGCCCGACACCATTTGGTCAACTGAAATATATAGTCAACAGATGTGGAAGATTAACAATCCTTGGGTTGGAGAATATTCCCTTTCCCTGGGAGTTGTACAGTCTTGGAGTTAATATATATAATGAGTAGGGTGTGTGGGAGTATAGAGGCTTCCCACCTGCAAAAACACTTGCTTTTGGTTAATTGCACTCCAGGGTAATCCCAGGCAAAATGTTTCAATAAAACTATGTCAATATACATACATATATATATATATATATATATATATATATATATATATATATATATATAAATTTATATATATATATATTTATATATATATACACACACACATATGCACACACACACACACACACATATATATATATATATATATATATATATATATATATATATATATATATATATATATATGGATCCCCTTCAGAAGCTCAAAGTTTCAAAACTTTGAACTTCAAATGGCCAAGACCAGAAGATCGAAGTTTTGAAAATTTGAACGTTTTGAATGGAGATCACCTTACAGCATGGAATGGAATATTTACTGCTTTCCTCACAGTAGTGCAATATAGGAGTTGGTATATTTATTTAGCAAGGGGTGTGGGGTGTTCAGGGGGGCTTGCCCACTGCAAAAATGTAAAATAAATTATTGTTTGTTTTTATTTTTTTTTTATTTTGTTTTCAAAGTTTCAAAACTTTGAACTTCAAATGGCCAAGACCAGAAGATCGAAGTTTTGAAAATTTGAACGTTTTGAATGGAGATCACCTTACAGCATGGAATGGAATATTTACTGCTTTCCTCACAGTAGTGCAATATAGGAGTTGGTATATTTATTTAGCAAGGGGTATGGGGTGTTTAGGGGGGCTTGCCCACTGCAAAAATGTAAAATAAATTATTGTTTGTTTTTATTTTTTTTTTATTTTGTTTTCAAAGTTTCAAAACTTTGATCTTTTTGTCTTGACCGTTTGAAGTTCAAAGTTTTGAAGTATATGTACGTATGTATGTAAGAGGCTGCGGGGCCCAAATAAATGACTGTTTTCATTTTGGAATTGGGAGGATAGGTAAGTAATTTTACTGAAATGTGCATGGGTGTTATAGTTGGTGTTAGGCACATAAAGTATGGTGTGTGTTATACAGAGTAGACTGTCAAGTGCTCTCTGTTTAAACCAGTGTGGTTAAATGTTGCCACTGAGCATATAATAAACTAATACATTTTGTAACATTCATAGTAATAAATATTTTACTTCTAGAAATGTGTGGGTAAAACATACATTATTATTATTATTATTATTATTATTATTATTATTATTATTATTACTTGTTCAAGTACGAGGGTTATTCATTTAGCCATGCATTTTTTGTTTTGCCCTCTATGTAGGAAAACTTCAAAGATACTCGAAAATAGAGAGAAGTGATCTAAAATATAGGATGGTGAACAATTAAAGCATATATTGGTACATTCTGGGGCCATGATTAAGTGTGTAGGTATTGTCAAACTTTTATTTAGTTATCAAAAAAAGGAAATAGCTTCAGACAGTATTAGTAAAGATGGAGCATATATGGATTATTAAACTGGGGACCTTCTCTTGCACAGGATAAAATTAATATCTTTGAAAAAAATATGTATCCAATAACAGGTAAAATTGTGATATACTTTTAAGAAGTTTAAATGCACTCTTTGTATTAATTGTGTATGTGTTGAAATATACCACTGTGTTTTACAATTTCAGATTGTGCTGAAGAAGGTCAAATATTCTGCTGAAAATGGTCTTTTTGTTTTTTCACGCTCCTTGGTGGTTTGGTGAACTTATGGTGTGATAGAATAAATGCCATCTTATGTAACAGAGGGATCTGCTTTGTTACAGCAGTGCTTATCATGAGCGGTGTTACACTGGTTTGGGATACTGCATGCTCATGTCAGTGGGAGTGAACCAGGTGGATGTTTGTAGAACTGGTTCTGAAGACGTCTGACTATTACTAGTCAGAGTTTAGAACTTTAGGCAAGCCGAGCAAGCTCCTCTGCTAAACCATACCAATGTCAGCATGACACTAGAACGATACGGTACATTATGTTGCTTTAGGTGTTATGTTCTGTTAATTATCAAACTGTTGGAGCTTCTCTGAAGATTTCTTTTGCATCGGTTTTAAATTAAAAATTACCCATCCAGGAGAAACTATCATTAGAGTTGCACAATCTTGATAATTATTGACCTATCTCTTAGCTTTCGTGTAGTGAAAATTGGACATAGATAGTAGTATGCTTACAGTTAAAGAAACAGCTTTCCACTCAGTGTCTCCTCCATCCTTGTGAGTCACATTTTACACTAGGCTAATTAAGGTATATGATCGTGTTTTGACAAGGATTAATGCTGGTATTCCATCTTGGTTCTCCTCAGTCTCATGACAACATGGATCATGGGATCTTTGGTGAAGGCCTTCAGACCAGCTATGGCCTTACCCTCACGGCTCTTGAGTGCTTTACATTTTACCTCCCAGGATTCTGTCATTTGTTTGTCTCTGCTTTTAAGTTCTGACGGTAACCTGACTGATATGTGAGGGTGATGATACATGACGTCATTCTGGTGTCTTTATTATTCATGGTACAGATGCTACCACTAACTGAAGTAATTTAAAGGTAAGCTCACATTACTGCTTAACAACTGATAATCATTTACACATCAACCACTCAGGGGTACGTATCAAGCCTTATAACATTAGAGGATTGGTCAAAGGACATCTTTAGTGTGATGACTCATTCAGATTATGGCTTGAATATTTCAAAAGAATAAATGAAGACAAGTGCACTTTAACTGATACATTTAATGCCTTGTTCTCAGACGTTGTACTGTATTATGCACTAGTATCAATCTTAAATGCAGCACTCATGACTTTAATCAGATTTTATGACCAAGAGTAACCATTGCTTCCTATATTAGTTTCATTACAAAGAAACATTTCATATTTATTCAGCCTGTTTTTCTGTAGTTATCCAATTATTCCTGTGGCACTATTCCTGCTCTTATACATCTTTACAAATTGATTACTATATCCATATAACTACAGATTCCAAAACTGCTCTGCAATATGCTTTTCCATATATGTGGATACATTTCTTCTATTGGATGTGGTATCTGCCCAGTCCTTTATTACAAGGTGTCATTTTGGATATTAGACAGACACTACAGTTTCCACTTTTATTTATACTTTATCTACTCACAGTCTTCAACTAGCCCAGTGTACCCATTACCTTGTCCTAAATGGCCCATTCCTTCCTCCAGAAGTTGGTCACCAGGCCCTCATAGTGACCTCACCAGGTCCGTCCCATTACCTCAGTCTAAATGGCCCATTCCTTCCTCCTGAAGTTGGTCACCAGGCCCTCATAGTGACCTCACCAGGTCCGTCCCATTACCTCAGTCTAAATGGCCCATTCCTTCCTCCTGAAGAAGCTCACCTGGCCCTCAGAATGAGCTCACCAAGCCCGCTTCTGTCTCACACCCACTAGGCCCAGTGAGCTCATCAGCTTCTCTGTAACACATAGAAAAGATTGATGGCTGGGTCCATGCCCTCTCCAGAATGACAGCCAAAGCATATTCAGTTCTGGGTTGAGCTTACCAGTCCACTCTTCCATGAGGTGAGGGTTGGGTGATACTGAAAGGGTCAATCATCAATTAGATGGACCTACCTCCCTCCACCATAGCTCTAACCACCAAGTGGCAGTTCTAATGCTCAGCCTTTGAGTGAACAGGCTTGCCCTCATAGGCACATTATCTCAGCTATTACCTCTAATGCATAGCACAGCTTGAAAATGCATGCTCAATAGGTTCAGACACCAACAAAAGGTTCAGATGCAGCAGAAAGAGCTCCCACTGGGCACCACCCAAGCAGCAGACCAGAGCTGCCAGCTTCCCTTAGAGACAGGCAGTCTGGCACTCCCCTTCCTTCAGTGCCTGAATTGTGTAAAATGGGGTACAGTCGTTGCTTCATCCCTCTACCTCATGGTAGTAGGGTTTTAATTTACATTATTTTTAACATGCTTAGTACTTCTGTGGTTGAGTTTATTTTCAATATTTGTTTTACACAGTTTTGTTCATTAAAGAGGCCTTAAAGCTGTCTAGATAAATGTTCACTTGCTGTCTACACATTGTTTCTCCCAACAATACGCCTCTTACTTAATCATTCCACATTTTATACTCAGATTCTACACGTGCTTCTGTCTCCAATCAGAGAATCATAAGTCAGTTTAACAATAAATCACATCAGTTAATCACTGATGGTAATAAACTCACAGTTTTGTGTTCTTTGTGCCAAATCAGTCACATAAAGTCTCTGCTGATTCTGAACCCCCTTAATTTCTCATAAAAATGCCTTATTTATGGCTGATTAATTTATTTTTTTCTGCTCACAATAAACTTTAAATTTGTCTTTTAAGATGATAACATAGACATACTGAATCCTGTAAAGAAGATAAAAGAAGTGGAGGTGAAATCTTTAGAAAAGGAAAGGAGCAAATAATCTAGAGATAAATTCAGTTAGCCAGAACAGTATATATAATGTTCTTGCGGAGGAGGAGAGAAATCTAAAGGAAGGCAGAAATTGGAATGAATGACAATTGTGAAAAAGAAAATATGGATGTATACTGCATGAAAGTAACAAAGGAAATATTATGGTTCGTTTTCTTTTCTATTCGCTTTTAAAATTGTGATGTTTAATAAAGACGTTAAAGAACTTTCCCTACCTCCTCTTTCTTAGGTTTGAAGTGTTACATAGCTTATTATCTTTTGTTTAATTTTCTGTCATATGAAGGATCATGCATACAATATTTTTCCACATTTCAAAAACAGCACTCAATGAAATGAAAGTGTCATTTTTGAATTCATCATTTGTAGTTATAACTCTTCATGAAACTTTAATTAGATTGGTAGTTTTAGTGTAAACATTTTGTGCCAAATAGTGAAGAAAGTGAACTGGTGTTTCAGTAGAAAATAAATAATTTATAGAAGTCTGATTTGTGACTAAACTAAAAATATGTTTTCAATAAAGTTAGGTAAAGTCAAAATAACTAAGTGATTGTTATTGAAGACGAGAACTTTCCATTGACTCCCCAGATCATGTTTGACCTATCAAAGAAGGCTTAGAGACTATTTTCTTGAGCTTAACACAAAGTAAACAGAATATGTTTCAGAAAGTACTTCTTTAAACTCATTCACAGCAAAAATGCAATAGCCTAAATAAACTATTAACAAAACAAACTTTTTTATTATTGACGCTGGGCCATATATTTACACAAATGAGTATACAATTAGTCACAATAGATGAGAGAAGAGGCACAAGACTTGATGTGCATTCTTTAAGGTATTTTGCTGGATTTACTCATGGATAAGATTCACATGATGCACTTCTCATTTTAAAGTTAACACCTACTAGAAGACATAGTACCAGGGATACAACCTACATAATGCCAGATATGTGACCGCTATAATGAAAATAAATGCATGGTGTTTACTAACCAAATAGAATTATGTTAGGTCATCAGATGTTTAATGAAACATTTTACTTCACATTATTTGCCTTTAATTGAAGGTATGAACAACTTCTTTTTTATAGTAAGACCACTGTTTTCTAAGCACAAAAGGTTTGGGTAAAACTAAAACTGTGGAAATGGACTCCAGAATGGCCTGAGATTAGGACATACAGGATTATGATGATGTATCAATATCAAGAATAAGTAAAGTGATTAGTGGATTTCTATGGGGAATGGCACTGGGCCACTGCTTTTTTTGTTTTCATTTCACACATAACTGAGCGAACATACAATAGAGGATGGTATTAACCTCTTGGGAGTAACAGAGTAATAAATCTTGCAGTCAGGGATTGGGGGGAGGCACTTGGAATGATTGTCCAAGTGGTTAAAAGATGGCATCTGAGATTAATTCCAAACAAGTCTATGGCCCAAGTGTACTACTTGGAAGATCTACATTAGAACACCGAACATTCAAAATTCCGAGTGTTCTAATATCGAACCCTAGCAATCGAAAAAAAAAAACATTGAACATTCGGAACAGTGAATTTTTTCCTAGGGAAAAAAATTGCTGTTCCAAAACCCATACACACAACACAAGCACACCAAACAAACAGCAATCCACACACATACACCTAAACTCTAACACCTAACCCTACACTAACTATACAAACACCACTAACTATCCACTTACCCAAACCCTAACCCTAAGGTCCATCACTATTGCAGTCACCTCACCTGCACCCTAACCCTAACTCACCTATCCCACCCTAACCCACACGTCCACACAGTCACACACTTACCTGACCCGCACCCTAACCCTAACTCAACTATCCCGCCCTAACCCACACGTCCACACAATCGCACACTTACCTCAACCCGACCCGTAACTTTCCACCAGAGTGCTGAAAATACCAAAACGGACAACCAAATTATTTCTCTAGGAAAGAAATTGGTTTCCTGTTACTTCGATATTTTCAGCATTCGCTGAAAACGGGTCGATATTAGAACACCCGACATTTCAAATGTTTGGTGTTTTAATATAGACCCCTACTTGGCAAACTGTGGTGTGGAGCATCAAAGCTAACATGAGTAGAACTGATACCATTAGAACAAGAAAATGACAGAGTTTTGATAATATCCAGGTCTGATCACCAACAGAGGAATAAAAGGTCTGTTGCAACACTGAGTAAAACGGATTATATCATTAGAAAGTTGTAACAGAACCGTAAGATAAATAAATAGACTATGTTTCCACTCAACAGGGTCTTGCTTAGGTAACTTCTTAAGAAAGAAGACAAGTGTGTGAGATGGACTGGAAAAGAGTGGGTCAAGAGACTAGGGAAGCAGGGGCTCTTACAAGTGCTAAGAAAGAACAGAGAAGAGAGGTGACACAAGTGCATGAGATCATGATTGGGAAATCTGAAGAGTTCCCACCTGAAGTGTAAGGGTGGGGAAGGAGGAAACACAGACATCAGACTGTAGGAGCCAATTATTCCTTGTAAATGGAAAATCATTTTTCATGCAAAAGGTTATGGACCCAATCAATATGCTTCGAGAATGGTTAGTGAAAATCCTCAGAGGCATTCAGTAGGACATTGATAGGCACAAAGTTGGGAAATAGGGGAAGAAGAATGCTAAATTCACTTTAAGAATTGACTAGATAGGCTGTCACCTTATGTAATCAGACAAATGTAACAGAACTTCAATATAAATGCATTTATAAATGGGGAAAAGGATGCATGATGGTCTACTATGGTGTTTTCCCACTGCTTATAACTTGCCTAAATATCCACAGCAAAAAAGTAGTTGAATATTACCAATAAACTAGTAAAGATTATTTTTTTTCACAAGCACCCCCCCACGGATCTTGTTCAGTGGTTCATCTAGGTTCACCCAGCTGGCCATTTGTTCCTGCAGAACTAGTGCTGGGTATTCATGGATAAGACAAGATCCCTGTAGACCATTCATTACTGCACAGAAATTTCCATCAGCTGTCAATTCTCCAGCAGTCAGGGGGCAGGAAACAAGTCAGTTTGCTGTTCCTGGGAGGCAGTCTACCCCTGCCCCCTTAGTGGCCCCTCCAAGCCTACAGACATTGTCAACCAAGGGGAAGCATGCTTCCACATGCCAATTGACCCTCAGCTGCATAGTGTGAATGCACTAGGGCAGCACTGGATAAGCTAACAGCTCCACTAGTTGTTGCCCCTGTGGCAAGCCAGATCCACCACCGTTTCTCAGGGTGGGTAAAGTAGTAGCAGCCACCTCCCAGCATACTTCTACAGGCATTCAAGATGCTATTCGAATATGGGTCACCTGCAGTGTACTCAGAGCTTTATCTGTCTATTCCATGAAGCTGACTGACATTTTAATAAAATCATGTTGTCACGGTCAAGGATAACAATAAGGCTTTTTCCAGTGAGGTTAGAAAATGAACTACTATGTAGCTTCAGTCATAAACATGTTATGGGGAGCTGAACATTTAATGCAGGCTTTAGTGATAGTAATAGCTCAGTAAACCCTGATGATTTTATCTGTTTATCTACATATCTATCCATCTGTCTGTCTGTCTATCTATCTATCTAGCAAGCTATCTATCTATCTATCTATCTATCTATCTATCTATCTATCTATCTATCTATCTATCTATCTATCTATCTATCTATCTATCATTTGTTGACCAGTTTAGTCCCACCAGGTTAGTAACTTCTTCAGGGGAGGGGATGATATCCTATAAGTGCACCCTTATAGTATAAGGCAAAGTTTATTGTATACATCTAAACAAAATCTTTGGAAACAAAATGTTTATCAGAATTGTACTCAGCCTTGAGATTGGCACCGTTACTGAGCTAAACAGTTGTAGACCAATAAACCTTACATAGATTTAATGGAAAGTAATGTAAATAACAGTTTCTTTTCTCACTGTAATTACCTTTAGACTCCAAACCTTAGCTGACACTACCTAATGCCGTGCTGGCTGACATAAAGGAGTCAGACCATCATCCATTTAGGCAGCATACTGTCTACAGAATAACTTACACAGAAACAGTTACAGAAACTTGCCTGAAGAATGTTTTTTGCTCATCTACCATAATTCAGGAAAACTGTACCACTCATACCAATAACAGACCAAGCTCCAGTGGAGGTGGCAGAACTACTATACATACACTTAAAATCTCAACAATGAACAGTTGTTCAGTAGAAATGGCCAGCCCACCTGTTGAAAGCAGCCCAACTGTGTCCATGCATATCTTCCCATAGGGAGGACATACTCAGCTGCAAGCTGAGCTGAAACAGGGAAGGGGGGGGGGGCTGGAATTTGTTGGAGAAAATTGGCAAAGGAACTAAGGTACTGGGAACAAATAACTACAGAAGGGAAGATGATAGAATGGGAAGACACCAAGAATTTATTTGAACTGCAGGTCAGAGATTGCCTTCCCTATCAAGGATTGATAAGAAATAGGGAGGTCCTAAATAAAAGACAGGTACTGGCAGAGTTTTTAGGGAGGTTCATAGGTAAGTACTAGGCTATCCGCCCGAGGGCATTTATAAGCCTAGCCAGAGTGTGTCGGCTATCGCCACCCCATTGATTAATTAACTGATCCTCTGTCAAGCAGAGCCAATGAAGTGATCCCAGGGGTGCATTTTCTGTTACCCATCCACTCGTCAAGGTTTCGCTTGAAGAGTGTTAGTGAGGGTCTCTGCCTAATGTAGTTTGGAATTTTGTTCCAAAGAATGGGGAGTCTCTGTGACAGGAATCGATCCCTCCAGTGTGTTCTATTTATTGTTGTGGCAAGGTTTAGCTCACTGGAGCGCGTGGCTCGCAGTGACTTGGATTTCGTTCGGTGGAGCATGTCCATCAATTCTGAGTTGGACATGGCTTTGTAAGTCAGGCAGAGATCACCCCTGAGTAAGCGATATGCCACTGAGTACAGCCGGAGTTTTTTTCAGTTGAGCTGCATAGGACATATGTTTGAGGCCAGTAATCCTCTTGGTGAGGTACTTTTGTGGTCTCTCCAGCTGTTGGAAGTGTCTTTTGAGATACATCCCAAATGGGGCATTGTACTCTATGATGGGTCTGATGAGTGATGAGTAGAGGGGCACTATAACCTCTTTATTTCTAGATGCGAACCCTTTAGTAATTAGACGGGCCACATAGAAGGATTTCCTAACTACTTTGGCAATATGATTGTCAAAGGAGAGATTACTATCTACCTGGGTACCCAGATCTCTTATTACCTCTTCTGTATTAAGGGGGCTGCCACCTATGTGGTAATTCATGGGTGTTTTGTTTTTCCCAAACTGGATGATTATGCATTTTTTGGCATTTAGCTTGAGGCCATGACTTTGACACCAGGTGTCCATCTCAATAAGGCCCTTTTGGAGGATATCCGTGTCAGCCGGAGCGTCAATTATGGCTCCCAGTTTGCAATCATCGGTGAACTTGATTAGCCATAGTCCTCCTGTGTTTGCATGTACTTCTAGGAATTATATGCCAAACAGTAGGGGTCCCAGGACAGAGCCTTGTGGGACACCACTTGTGACTGGTTTAGATTCGGACCTGGAGTCCACTATTCTTACCATGTGAGTTCTGTATGTAAGCCAATTGGCAACCCATCTCGTGGTGTAGGGGTTTATGTTCAGGCTGGTGAGTTTTTCTGTAATACCCGAGTAGGGAATGGTGTCGAAAGCCTTGGCGAGGTCAAGGTAGGCTGTGTGAACAACCCTTTCCTCATCTATGGCCTTGGTGACTGTCTCAAAGATGTCAACCAGGTTTAGTAGGCATGATCTGCCCCTAACAAAGTCAAACTGGGTCGGGTCAAGTGTTTGGAGGTTCCCAATGTCTTTGTTAATAAGTTCCATGATGATGCGCTCCATAGCCTCACAGACCAGGCTAGTCAGGCTTATGGGGCAATAGCTACCAAGGTTAGTTGTGGCCCCTCCTTTGTGGAGTGGAATAACCATTGCTGTGTGCCATTCTATAGTCACGTAGCCTGTGGAGAGGCTGAAATTGAACAGCGTGTTTAGGTGGGGGGTTAGTTCCTTCTGTAGTTCATGCAATACGCAGCCTGGGACACCATCTGGCCTCACTGATGCTGTGTTTTTGGCTTTTGAAAGGGCTATTTTCACCTGTGCGTCTGATATCTGGGACATAACACTTTTCCGGTATTGTTGTGGGCCCTTTTGGGGTGAGAGGGGGTGAAGTTTTTATTGAATCTATCTGCCAGGATGTTGGCAATATCAGTAGGTTCAGTATATTTTGTGCTATTTTGCACTAGTTCAGTGCATATCTGTGAGTTGCTACTTAGATTCTTAACATAGTTAAAGAAGGCTTTGTGGTTATCTTTTGAATCCTTGGCTATTTTTCTTTCAAAATTAGCCTTGGATGATTTTATGAGGGACCTTAGTTTCTTACTGTTACTGATCAGGGATGTCTTTCCTTCTTGGGATTTGCTTTTTTTTAACTAGTTTTCTCCTTCTATTGTATAGCCTGTTTATGGCAGGGGTCCACCAGACTGGTTTTCTTCTCTTAGAGGAGTGAGTCTTGATTTTGCTAGGGATGGCATGATCCATGCATCCTTGTAGGTGCTCATAGAGTGCATTTGTAAAGGTTTCTGCATATTGGGCAGCATTATTCTTTAGCATGGGGGCTGTGAAACTTACCGCCTCTGTCTTAAGTAAGGTGAAGTTTGCTTTAGAAAAGTTTTTTACTGTGGTTTCCTTAGTTGGGGGTGGTGGTGGGGTGTGGACATCCAGAGTGATTAGTTTATGGTATGATCTAACCAGTGACAGGTTGACCTCCGGTGTGGAACACCTGTCTCCCATGTTTGTGATGACCCGGTCCAATACGTTTTCACCTCTGGTAGGGAAGTTTACCAGCGGATCCAGGGCATTTGAGTTGATGAATTCCAGGAAGCGCTGGGCCTGGGAGTTTGTACTCGAGTAGTTTTCCCAGTTAATGGTAGGGTAATTGAAATCACCCAATATCAGGGTGTTCGGTAGGACCTTCATGTTTTCCATTGTCTCCAGAAAGGTGGAGTGGTAGTCCTGGGTTATGGAGGGTGATCTGTAGCAGGCCACAATTTGCATTGCAGATTTGCCCGATGTTAGTTGCACATGGATGATCTCAGAGGTATCATGCTGCGCCACTAACCTGGAGGTGTAGGTATCCTTGTTGAATATGGATACACCCCCTCCTTTTGTGTTTCGGAAATAAATGACCAGCACTGGTAGAGTTTTTAGTAGACTCTGGAACAGAAACTGCCATTAAAAAAGGAATAATTAGTAAAGCATATAAAATATTGCATGATAACTATAAGAATCAATCATAAAAAGTTAGAAAGGATTAGGAAGAGAGACTGGATAAACAATTCACAAAGAAACAATGAGAGGATATATGTATGTTTCCCAAATTTACAAGAAATTCTAGAAGATTTAGGATTTTTGCTTGGAAATGTTTACATAGATATTTTTATACCCCAAGTAGACTCGTGAGAATTTTCCCTTAGGTAGACAGCAAATGTTGGAGGTGTGACAGATAAGAAAGAGGTAATTGGGAACATATTTTCTGGGATTGTGGTGAGTTGGCTGACTTTAAGGATTTTCTGTGGGATGCACTGTCGGAGATGCTGGGTGGGCAGATTGGTGTGACGAGGGGGATGATTTTTTTCAGCTATCATACAGAACCGGAATTGTCTAGACATGGTAAGGCCTTGCTGTGTGCAATTGCTGGCTGCCAAAAAAAGCAATTACTAGAAAATGAAAATCAAAATATAAAATGTAATGTTTGAAAACGATTGAATAGATTATAAGTGATATTTAATGTTTGCAACTCTGAGTGTTTCAATATTATTTGTGATGTAATATGCTTGCAACTATGGTGTGGTTTGTTTTCATTTATATAAACATATGATTGCCTATGTCATAAGTGATACTTTAATAAAGATGTTTTTTGTTTAAAAAAGGCAGGAAGTTAATAATTTATGTAATGGTACTTAGGTTATATGATATATATCAACATATGCGAAGTATAATGTTTGTAAACATGAACTTGTTAATACAGTTTATATAAATGTAAATTTGCCTATGTTACAAGTGATAATTCAATAAAGGTGTTTAATAATAAAAAAAAAATGCCTTTAAGTACAGAGACCACAAAATGAGGATGTAAAGAAAATACGTTGCTTGAAAAATACTCAGTTCATGTTTTGCATGGCAAACTGTAACACTCTGTACTAGGCAGCTGAGTTGTCAGCTGTATAATTAACATCGTATTTGCCTGATGTATCAGATGAAGAGAACGGTTACAAAGATGAAAAAAAATATCAAACACTATGTGATTATAACAGGGGGAAAGAAATCACTAGTGTTCCAGTAGGAAGGGCACTTAAACATTCAGAGACTGTTCAATATTTAAATAACTGTATGTGACAGATTTTTATATGAAGTTACAAGAAAAAGAAAAAGAAACAAGGTGGATGGCTTCATTAACTGCTGTTTTACCAAACATTGTTTCTCCTGCTTAGTGTACTTGTGAATTATGCAGGGAAAATGTAGCACTAGGCTAAACATGCTCCAGGGGGAAATCAGTAAACATGCAAATAAACACTGTCTTGAGTAAACATATTCTGCTAATGTAGGCATCTTCTTTCATTTCAGATGTAAGCATCAGTTCATGCTTTCTTACTTTTAGTTGTACAAGCACTGATTAATTAGAACACAAGGAATTTTAACAGGAATACATTCAGCAGCAGAACTGTTATATGGCTAAATGAAGGAGTCTATCATAATCCCAAGCTAAAAGCTAGAGGAAAGATTTATAAATAATGAGCTATGACTGCTTAGAAGAAATATAGCGTATATATATATATATATATATATATATATATATATATATATATATACATATATACATATATATATATATATCTGTTTTAAAAGGGTCCCATTCTCATTGTCAAGCTTTTACAAGTTTGAATGTCATATGGTTGAAACCATATGTTCGAACTTATAAAACTTTGAACGTTGCAATGGAGATCTCTGTATGGGAAGCTTTCCCTTTGCTGCAATGTAGTATGATCTCGGAGTTAGTATATTTAAGTAGCGGGGGGTGTGTGGGGTGCATATGGGCTTGCTTACAACCTTCAGGTAAGTTTTTTTTTATTACGTTTTTGAACTTTTAAAGTTCGAACATATGGTGTTGACCATATGGTGTTCGAACTTTTAAATGTTCGACTATGTGATGCAGACCCATTTTAAAAGCATGCTGTGCCTATCAGTAAAAATGCCATAAAGATATGCATGTTCTTGTTAAGCTACATTAATATCCAGGAAAAGTTCATTTGAATGTTAGAAAATTCTCTTCTGCTACTTTAATTGTTATTTCATTGCTTGTAGTGAATTCTGATTCATACCTAAGAAATTGTTTGTGTTTTATGGTAGTGTGTCTGTATATACATAATACAGACATAAATACAAATACATACACACACAGATTTTATATATATATATATATATATATATATATATATATATATATATATATAGATAGATAGCAGTCCCAAACAACCAACAAGCCTGCAGAAGCAGGAACCCCACAATGTAACACAATCACGAGTGCAGGGTAGTTCTTAATGTGCTAAATGCTAACTGTGGTCCATACGCTAAATGCTAACTGTGGTCCATACATTAGTGCTAACAGTGCTCCATCTTATATAGCGATGAATACTGTTACATGCATAGAAGCTGGTGGTTCTGCTGTTCCAAATGGTTGACTAAATGATAATGTCTTGCAAAATGTCTGCTCAAATAATTACCATAGTGAAAATAGGCTAAATGATAATGTCATGCATAATGTTTGCTTGAATAAGTGCCATAGTGAAAATGTGCTAAACGATAATAACTTGCATAATGTCTGTTTGACTAATTGCCAATGTGAAAACATGTTAAACATTACCAAAGAGTTATATACAAAGAAAGCAACTAATCAAACTAAGACCGCGACCATACAAGCACATGCAGATTACAGAGATAGAAGTATCTGTGCACCTTACAACTGTCGACACGACAAGAGGTGTGCTCATAATAACTGTAATGATTTTTTAAATGCTGAAATATTAAATGCTGAAGTTATCAACAACGATGTTTTAAGTAGTATTAGCATAGATAATAAGGTCCCAGCAATAGGTGTAACTCTTCTAGTACATATTTCTCACATATTAACGCCAAAGCCACCATCACAGCCAATGAAGGGCTCAGCACTAGTTGTACCCCACCTACTGCAGGTTTCACGCATGGTAACCCCAAAGCCAAGAGCATTGACAAAAACCAACCTACGCTCAAACACAGAAAAGGTAAGGATGGGTGGTTCCAAAGACGCGTCCAGCACTTTAATAGAAACTGGTAGCACAGCCATTAACAGCATAAAGAATGAAGCAGTTGGCAGCAGTTAAAATGCACCCAATACATTTGTTGGACACCCTAGCAATAGCATGACACCCCCTAGCAATAGGACAGGCCCTGACATGCCATACAGGCTTAGGTCAGGGAGCACCATTACAAGCACTACTGCTACTATCGGTGCAGGAAATTCCCCTAGCTCAGGTAGGATACCCTATGCAGCCAACAGCCCTAATGTAACCAGCAGTCTCAGCTCTGGCCCTAGCATGAATAATAAGCTCAGAACAGCGAGCATACCCGCACCAGCCATACCTAGCAATGGCCGTACTCTAGTAGCACAAACCAACAGCAGCGAACCTAGCCAAGATGCCATGCCATACAAAGCCACCGGGGGTCATCCCAGTCCACATGACCACCCCAGGGGACCAGTACCAGTAAACATGGGTCTTCCTCCAATCCCCCCCATTCCACAGACCCTCACAGCTCAGGGTCTAGTGAAGATAGTGACACTTGGAACACCACACTAAGAAGAGGTAGCACCTACAACCCCCTACTCAACCAACACATCCAAGTGTTTTCAAAGATTTGTGAGAGTGAAATCAGATCTACTCTTTGCAACAGACCCCTTGCCAAAGGCTTGAACCTCTGCCAAAGAGAGAGGACAGCACTGCATAAGCTTAGCAACAACCAGGAAATCAGAGCAGTGAAGGCAGACAAAGGGGCTGGAATAGTTCTCATGTATCAAAGATCCTACAGCCAAAAAATGCGAGAGATTCTAGCACAATCAGACAAATACTGCACTATCAGCAAAAGTACAGTACTGAACAAATTCCAAGCCATCGATGCTGCACTTATCAAGTTAGCCAGGAAAGGCAACATCACAGAAGATGAGCTAACATTCATGACAGTAGACTCCTCAGATGTGGGGAAGCTATTTGGCATTCCCAAATTTACAAAGACCCTTCCAATCCCCCCATGAGACACACAGTATCATCCAGAAGGACCAAAACTGAGTTCATTTCAAAACTCCTTGATTACTACCTCAACCCTCTCATCCAGACCTCAGAATTCTATTTAAAAGACTCATGGGAGTTCTTAAATGATATCTTCCTCTTTCAGCTTGAGAACACCCACCAAGACATCCTGCTGGTCACTCCTGACATAGTGGCCCTATACCCCAGCATCCCCCATGAGGAAGGTTTACCACTGGTTAATACCTACCTCACTAAACACAGGCACATGATGCCTGAAAGAGCAAATACGATATGTACACTGCTAAAGATAGTACTGGAGAACAACTTCTTCAGCTTTGAAAATACCATCTACCAGCAACTAAAAGGAGCGACTATGGGAGCCAAAGTTGCCCCACATATGCCAACCTGGTGCTAAGTGCATGGGAAGCAGACCGCCTCAAAAAAATAGAGGGCTTTCATCAGATAGCACTCTATAAACATTACATAGATGATTTGTTTCTCCTGTGGGAAGGGTCCACAAAAGAACTAGAATCCTTCCTCTCTAAAGTAAAGGACAGCATGGAGTTCCTCCAATTCACAATAGGAGGCATGGACAATGTCATCCACTTCCTAGATGTCACCTGTACACTAGACAGTAGCAACACCAGCGTCAAGTCCAACTTTTACAGGAATCCCACCCACCGAAACAACCTCCTTGACTATGGAAGCCAGCACCCTGACTTCATGAAAAAGAATATTATTAAAAGACAATTTGTGAGGTTAAGCAGACTAATCAGTGAAAACCAAGAATTCAAAACAGAATGCACCACCCTCAAAGCCATGTTTATGGAAAAGCACTATCCACCTCGGATAGTCAATGACATTATCCTTGAAGTGACCAATCAACGTCACTCATGGCACCAACCCATACTTAAATATGGCTTCAGAGGAAACATCAAAAGAGACCCAGAAAGCATACCCCGGTTCCCTATTCCTATCTCCCAAGATGCCAAGGCCATCCGAAACACCATACACCACAACAGGGATGTGCTAACATGCAGCCCAGAACTAGTAAAGGCTCTAAGGAATGAACCTCGGTTCTGCTACAAAAGGACCCTCTCCTTAAAAAATCTCTTTGAGCTTAAAAGACCCATAAACTCCACCAACTCAGAACCCACACCAAGCACACACCCCTGCAGCCAATGCAATGTGTGCCAACACATTAAACAGTGTCCCAGTATCACGATTGCCAACAGGAATACCCCACTAACATTCCACTATAACTTTAACTGCCAATCCAGCAATGTAGTCTACCTGAGTACTTGCAGTCACTGCCCCTGCTTCTATGTGGGTATGACCATCTGCAGACTCAGCGACAGAATCAAGGAACACTACCAAGCTATTCGGAGAGGGGACCAAACCAATGCATTAGCCAAACATGCAGTACAATGCCAGACTCCCACCAGCTTTAAATTTCTAGTCCTAGACCAAGTTCAAACCTTCACCCAAGAATCTAGCACCCCACTTCAAGTTAGGGAATTGAAATGGCAAATCGAACTAAGTGCAGACACATTCCCAGGGCTGAATCGCAGCCTTAATATTAAATGTATGCTTAAGTGGATTAGCTAAAAGTATACTGGGACCTTACAATTACGTGTCAATACCTGAACTAATCTGGCCCCATGTGATGACATAATTATATGTAATTAACATACCTGCTTGTAATTTACATGACAGTATATAAGTCCTTTGGAAGCACTGTTTAACAGATTTCTGATGAAGTTCGAGATGGTTTGTCAATAAACTAGCGAACAAAAGCGCTTAAATTGAACAAACGTCTACTGTGTGCCTTTATTGCCATCCTAATTACCAGGTACTCTGCTTACTACAACTGTTTTTTTGTTCCTTACCTGAGGCTAGTATACTTTTCTTGTAGATATATATATATATATATATATATATATATATATATATATATATAGAAACACTTCTATGACTTAGAGGAAAATAAAATAGAAGCCTAACAGGTATTTAGTGCTTTCGTTCTTTAATCGTGTCAAGAACTTCATTAGGAAACCAAGACTGTTACAGCTTAACTAAAATCACTGGAGAGCAATGTATTTATACAAGTTAACAGGCTATGAGAGCTTAGCAGTTTAAAATTTCAAAATAAAACAGTACAGTAGCCAATAGGTCAATAGCAGATAGGGGTTTATTTGTACCAGTACAGCGTGCATTTTATGTTTAGATTTTCGCTAATACTTGGTACATCTCCATCATTTAAAAGAAGCTACCACTTCAGTTCACGAACCTCCAGCAAAGAGTCACAGTCACCAAAACTACATCTAGTTGTTCTAAAACAATGAATTTGAAACACCTGAGATTTATGCATAACGAACTGTCTTGACCTAAAGCATTTCTATGGTCTTTAAATCTAATGGCAGCATTATGCTCCTTAATGTGGTCAGACAGTTTTCTGTAATTCTTGCCTATGTAAAAGAAATCACAGGTATCACAAATCCCTGCATAAACTACATTGCAGCTGTGACAGTCATAGTATCTAATGAAAACCACTTTAAAGTAACAATGTTTAAAAATGCAGTCTTTGCCCTTGCAAATGTGTTTACATGTAATGCGACCTCCACATGTGAGCATGCCCGGTGGTTTATCTTCATTGTAAACGTGTTTAATTAAAGGTTGTGGGTCATTCTATTTGAAAGAGAACCTCAGAGTTCTGGTTTTCTTATACAAGAAGGATGGGTTTCTTCCGAGAGTAGTGCAGATATGTCTGTTGCTTATAATGATGTCCCAATTCCTACAGAAAATGTTTCTAATAGAGTTCATGTCTTTGGTTATGGGAAGGGGAAAACTAAGGGTTCTGTCTACTTGAAAGTTTCCCCTAGTGTTAGGCTGAAAACCAAATCTAAGTACAGGTTTAAACTTAGTGTAGCGTGCAGTGCTGACCTCCGAAGAAATGCGCTCCATGAAATGCTTAGGATAATTCCTGTGCAAAACCAAATCACACAAAAAGGAAGATTCTTGTAGGAAGGTGTCATCTTTGCTCACAGTATGAGACAGCATGATAAACTGTCTACACATAGTTTGCCTTCATAAAATGAGGGTGCTAGCTCATGTAATCCAGGACATTGTTTCCATACTTTTGCGGTACACATTAGAGTTCAGGAAACAAGAGGTTGAGTCCAGTTTAATTTCAGTGTCTAAAAGCTGAACAGTGGTCCCAGCTGAACTAGTACAGTATACAGTAAAATGTGGCAAAAAACAGTTCAGACAATGCAAGCAGACAGTAGAATGCAAATTAAAAGTGCAAAATAAGAGCAAAAACAGGCACTTATAGTTAGTTGGAAGCTACGGATGCCTCAGAACTTTCAGTAACTCAGTGAAGAGCTGGTTTTAGTGCTAAAGTGACACCAAACAGTATAGATTCAGGAAGAATGAATTTAGCCTATGCTATAAAATGCAGAAGGACTAGAAATTCAAAGTGCATAAAATCACAGTCACAACAGCAAAAAACAATTTAAATAATGCAGAAATTCACCAGCAATTCCCAGCTTAGAAGGGTCTAGGCCACACTCTCCCGCCTCAAGAGTCTAGACCACAAATCAACTCAAAACATAGAATGGACATTTGGTAGAAAGGTTATTGTGGACCACACTGACAGATATCTCCGTAACTTCACCAGATACAGAGACAATGATAGGTGGAGAACTGGCATCACCCACACCTATTCATTGGACTTCAACAGTACAACTGAGAACAAATGGTGCATTATTAGCAAGAACAAGATTCTGAATAAGATCCTCCCCAACACCAGCCTTTACCATATGTAAAAACAAGAGCATAAGGTACTATGTACAAATAAGAGCACCAGTAGAGAACGTGCAACATAGGAAAGGCACCTATCAATGTGGCCCACCATACTGCAAATTTTTGCAGATTCATGACCAATCAGGAAATTCTTTTGTCTCAATAAACAGAATACATTTCAGAGCACAGGATACAGTAAATGCAACTCTGACACAATTGTTTACAGAGCACAATACAAGCTTTGTCTGGCTTTTTATGTTGGAAAGACTATCAGTAAGTTAAAGACCAGGATAGTATATCATTGTACCGACATACGTCAAGGCGCCCAAGCACGCTAAGGAAGGCATCAGACACAACAGCTTCACTTTTCATGTCATTGACAAGATCCATTCTGAAGGCCTGGATAACAATAGAAATGACAGACTACAGAAGAAGGAATTAGAATGGCAGATTCGACTGAGATCAAGAAAACCACCAGGCCCGAATACCTTATTTTCTATTAACTGTGTACTGAACCTTAGGAAATTAAACCAAAACAACTTTATATATATATATATATATATATATATATATATATATATATATATATGGGTCTACTTTGAAATATCTAAAACCCATAACATCTAATTTCATAACACTGAGACCAGAACATCTAAAACCCAAAACATCTAAAACCCATAACATCGAATTTAATAACATCTAACACTACAAATCACAAGAAAATAACATCCCCTCCACATATGACACCAAACTACCAAATACACTTTTTACTACATTTCTGCAGGGGGGCAAGCCCCTCACGCTCCTTGTAAATTAAATATACCAATTCCAAGATCACACTACAGTGGGAAAAGGTTAATTTCCTAACCCCACTGTATCAAGCCCCCCTGCAGAAATGTAGTAAAAAGCGTGTTTGGTAGTTTGGTGTCATTATATGTCGTTATATGTGGAGAGGATGAAATTTTCATGTGATTTGTACTGTTAGATGTTATGAAATTCAGTGTTATGGGTTTTAGATGTTCTGGTCTCAGTGTTATGAAATTAGATGTTATGGGTTTTAGATGTTTTGAAGGGTACCTATATATATATGTATATATATATATATATATATATATATATATATATATATATATGTATAATAATAACACACACACATATATATATATATATATATATATATATATATTTATATATATGTGTTATGTGTGTGTAGGTGTGTGTATGTGCATATATATGTATAATGTAAATATGTAGATATGTGTGTATGTGTATATATATATAAATATATATATATATATATATATATATATATATATATATATATATATATGTATGGGTATGATGTGTGTACATATATGTGTGCGTGTGCTGCATGTATGTGTTTTTATATATATATATATATATATATATATATATATATATATATATATATATATATGTATATATACAAATACACACATATACATATATGTGTGTATATTTTGTATCTCTCTGTAACATGGATCAGCTCTTATATGAAAAAGAAAATGAAAGGAAAAAACAGATTAAAGATAAAACCCAACACCCTAAGCAGGGGTATCCCTTTTTGGATAAATAACTACCAAGCGAGCTCCATGTCACCCACAAGGGACTAAATCAACCCTGGAATGTTAGCAGTATCTAACTCACTATAGGTAAACACATCTAATACTGGAACTATCGACTACAGGAATCAACACATGAATGTAGACCCAACTGCTGCAGACAGATCTGAGGAAGGTACATGAAAGCCAGCAGAATCAGCTCCAGAAAGTTAAGACACTCTTTCTGTCTTCATATCTACTGATAGGTAAACATACCCAACATCATTTTTGTTTTATCAGTTTATAATGGTTTAAATTGGGAATATAATTTGCTAGAAGGTGATATCCATGCCAAGACAATATTTAGATTGGTTGCATGGTTATGTTTTACTGTAGTAACCCCCTGGTTGTTTTGTGCAGAAATGGGTGTGGCCTGATTGACTGACATGCAAAATGGCTGTGATGTAGTATGCAAATGATTCATGATTGACATGCTATGCAGATGTGCCAGTGACATCATGCATACATTGCTTGTTGATTGCTTAAAGTGCATACCCCACTGGGGGAGCAGTAGCAAGCGCCGCTTAATTCATGTCCACCGCACAACAGTCCGGGACTGTAATATTTTTTTTTAAATGTTTTTGTAGGAGGTCTGCACCCCCCTCCTCGTACTCCCAACACCGCATGCAAATTAAATATACCAACTCCGAGATCGCAGTCATTGAGGAAAAGGGTAGATGGTGTGTTTTATTGTCTGAACACATTTCGGATCTGCTGCATCTAATTTAATGAACTGGATGAAATAATCTTCTCTTTAATAAAATAACAAGTTCACAAGATCTTCTGCATGCTCAGAATGCTGGCTGAATAATCATGCAGACGAAGAAGACATTGACATGATTTTAAAAAACGTCATATGGTGTTGGGTGCTGGGTGGGCTTTGCTACTGTGCATCTGGAGGGGGAGTTACTATGGTAAAACAAAGCTGGTTGCATAACAAAGAAAATAAGTGTAATATAGAAAGTACAAGTTTGTTTCTTTAAGTGGACTTGATTTTGCTTTCCCACTACAGTTTACTGCACTTTTAAGATTTTTTAGTAGATTTGGCATCTTTATCAGATGCAATTGAAACATACCTGTTAAGTCTTTGGAAACAGGTAAAATATGTTTGTTAAGGCAGTGGTGATCCAGCTCCCACCATTGGCACCACCCTGAGGGCAGACATATCTCAAAGGGAACCCTCTCTCTGAACAAATGTATCAAGTGCATATTGTTACAAGCTTTAACACTTTATTTGAGCAGTGCTCATCTGGTTGTAAAGTAGTATTTACAAATAAGGAGATATCTTCAGAAAAGAAGCAGTTTGAGAGGCCTACTTTAATTTTTTAAAACCTTTCTGTTACTGCCAAGGGTCTTTCCACCACTATTCTCTTTTGGAGAACATGGTACTTTAACAGGGACACTGCTAGTGTTTATTTTATTTATTTATTTTTTCTGTAAGCCATGAGTTTTTAGACTGGTGAGGTTTTTCACAGAGGTTTTTTAAGCTGGTTCCTCGGCCATGGTAAGGGGATTTACCTCCAGGAGTTGGTTTGCAAGACACTATTTGTTTGGTATGCTTTTGGTTGTGAAAAGAGAAAATGCACAAATGAGTGAATTCTTATTTGAGTAAATCACAAATGGCTGCATTTAGTTTTATATAGTGTAGGTAACCAGCAGTATGCAGGAAATTTAATGTTTGAATGAAAAAATGGTTGTGAAGATGTGCAAGACTGTGTTACAGCAGTTGTTGTGTATATGGAAGTGCTTGCTGGTTAGGGACAGAGTCAGTGCTGTGCATGTTTTCTTTGTCCTTTTGTCTGTGTTATTTGTTCTTTTGGTTTTGTCCCCATGCCCCATCTTAGTCGTGTGTGCTAACTCTAACCCTACAGATTACTAAAAGACCTTTCCCTAACAGTCTCACTACTAAGGTAACACTTAATATCATTTTCGTACCTGAGGTTTACTGATATAGTGCTTTTTTGGTTGAAGTCAAGTATTCAGTGTTTTGTGAATTCACTCTTATATGTCATTCAGTATTTTGTGATTGTCTGTTTTTCTTAGCATTTGTGTGATTCTCTTTTGAGTTTTCTAACTTTCATGAAGTAATCACACACACACACACACACACACACACACACACACACACACACACACACACACACACACACATATATATATATATATATATATATATATATATATATATATATACGCATACATACACATATATTTATGCATGGTTTACCTTCAAAACATGTCTCAGATCATCGAGTCTGAAAATGTCGTAAGTGCAGGAGCACAATCTCATGGAGGATCGTATTTCCTCTCTGGGAAAGTAACCACTTGGCCACCAATGAAAAAAGCACAAACGGTAGCAAATTACATCCATCGAAGTGGGGGGCTTCACACCCCCCACATACATAGACCAACTCCGATATCGCACTACAGCGGAGAAAGGGCAAAGTTCACCATGGTGGCCAAGTGGTTACTTACCCAGAGAGGAAAATATGATGTTCCAGGAGTTTGTGCTTCTACACTTACAACGTTTTCAAACTCTACGAACTGGGCCGTGATGTTATTAAGGGGAACATATTGTCCATATTTCTGATCATGCTTATGATAAACATTTCTGCAATGTGTTCTGCTTAAAATAGTTTGGGTAGTAGTGGTAATATTCTCCATATTCCTGATTGTGTTGTGGGCCTAGTTGTTTGTTAGAGGCTGTTTTCTGAGCTCATTGTCCAGGCCATCTCAGTTAGCAAAGACCATCCCCCACTTCAGTGAGAGTTTAGTGTTTATGGTCATTGTCTAGTTGGGTTTCCAGGGCTATGGTTTGGAGAAAGCACCTCATTGGTCTTTTGAGCATTTTTTAAAGTTGTTTCAGGTTTCAACTTTCTGTTAAGAAGTTAACTTGAGTGTTTCAGCCATTACACACAGAGCTATCTGAGGAGTGTTTTATAGTCATTGGTTGTTTTATTGTTTAAATTTGATGATGCTGTCCATTGTAAATTAGTCTGATGACTCGATCAGTTACTTGGATCATGAAAGCGCTTATTTCTATGTAATAAAAGTTCTTTTCTACACTATTCAGTCGTGGTCAGTTCGTTCTCTATTTTTTGTGCGTTGTTGAAGCTTTGAGGTGAAGACCAAGCTTTTACCCAGATACAGGAATATTTTTCTGCTTATTGGACTTTTGTGTTTTTCTATGTACTGGGACATGGCTGAAGGTGTGAGCATGGGCATTTCTTATAATGGAGCTAGTAAGCAATACTACGAATGTTTCCATTGTATATTGAATGTTGACTCAAACCCTCTTATGCAGCATCCTGTGTTTCCAGTTACCAGAAGTGAGGTAATTGACTCTAACATGCATACTAAATTTGTAGACACTTTAAGAGATCTGGAAAATAAGATGTATAAGTTCAAAAGGCTCCAGTGGCAAAGGTTCCACTTGGAAGCATCATTGAAGTATAAAATAGTCCCCAGGAGACTCAGAGTATTAACAATGCCCACTTATGGAGATGTCTACCCTGACTTGTTACAGAAATGGCAACATCTTAATCTCCAACTCAGCTACGATTATGTGCATTTATTGATTGAGTACTTTATCCCACAAGAAAGAACTCTATCAGAAGTCATAGATAGACTGCAAAATTAACTATTATCGAACTTCTCTACAGAGGTCATAGGTACTAAGATCGATGAGCTATATGACAGTATTGTGAGCTATGAAAAAAGACTCCAAAACACTAAAATGAAGAAGTTGCAGAGGGATGTGAATGACTTTCAACATAAGGAGGTGTTTTTATGGCCAAGGAAATTTAAATCTGACATAACACCTAATGAAAATATCCCTGTCTCATATACGGCCCCTTTAACAGTTCACCATAACGAGGATCTCTCAGAAAGCTCAGATGTAATGATGCAATATGCAACGATGTCTTCTAATTTACTCAACAAAAAGAGACAGGAAAATACAGCGTTTCTTCAGGAGCAGAGAGAGAATAATATAACTAGTGTATCAGCTGAAAATCCCTACGACATCTTTTTTAGAACCCAAGAAAACAATTCAAACACCCATTTTGCCTTTTGTGTTAGGCAACTCATTACCAATATGAGAGAGGTCCAAGAGTAGAGGACGGAAAGGGAGATATCAGCGCCTGCAAGATGGGCAGGTGCAACATACCAGGATGACAACTCAGAACAACAACAACAAAAACAAAAAGAACTGGTAATCAACCTTTCTCATTTTAAACTAACTGAAGCGCAAACCTCTTTGCTCAACAAAGGTTTATCGTTTATTCCATCTCAGAAAACTATTATGACAGATCTTTTTAAAGATCTGAGACTGGGTGTACGTTAACACTCAGAACCCTTTTTAAAGACACCAATGGTGTGCCAGCTACGCAGTTTAAGAAACCTAACGTTTTTGTCCCCAAAATATACCCAATTGTTGAAACATTTATAACAGTGTGTGCGAAAGAGATTAGGGAAGTGTTTAATGATAAAAGAGCAGCAAAGTTTTATAACTTAAGCAAATCTGAAAATGAAGCCTTGGTACAACTGAAGGATATGTCTAGTATAGAGATTAGGCCTGCAGATAAGGGTGGGAGGGTCGTAGTAATGGATACAACTTTATATATACAGCAAATGATGTTATTGTTTGGTGACACAAATACATATTTGCAGATTTTTAGTTTGCAGGTGAAAGCTATTATAGACAGGGTGTCCTTCTATGTATTTGATTTATTTGTGTCACAACAGATTACGGAAGACATATTTAATTATTTCCAGGTAGAACATCCCACTACACCTATGATATATGGATTACCTAAGATACATAAGAGCATGACTGAACCTCCTATGAGGCCTATTGTTTCTAGCAGAGGATGGTGCACAGAAGCATTATCCATATATGTAGAGAAGCAGCTGCATCCAGTGTTAGATACATGCAACACTGTTATTAGAGACACAAAAATGTTTTTAAAATCTTTGTATGAAAAAATGTCAATGATTGATAGTGAGTTTATGTTTGTTACCATGGACATCAATTCATTATTTACTGTGATACCGAATTCTTGGGGCACTGAGAGGGTACATGATTTATTGAACACCAAGAGAATATTCACCCATACCAAAGTGAGTTTGATATGCAATTTGCTAGAGATTATTCTTGAAAATAATGTCTTTTTGTTCAGTGATAATTTCTATCTGCAAAAGGTTGGCGTAGCGATGGGCACGGCGCGTGCCAACAGCTATGCCAACCTAGCATTGGTATCATGGGAAATTAATTATTTGCTACAGAATAATGAGTTTGTTAACAGTATTATCTGGTATGTATGATTTGTGGATGATATTTTTCTTCTGTGGGGAGACACGGACAGTAGATTAAGACTGTTCATTGATTATCTACATGGTACCACTGATTTCCTTAGGTTTACATATGATTGTTTATCTGAAACTATTAATTTTTTGGATGTAACTATTGACAGAATTGGACATACTGAATTAGTTACAAAATTGTATAGGAAACCTACTAGAAAGAACAGTATCTTACACAAAACTAGTATGCATCCCAAACATTTTAATAAGAATGTAGTCAATGGACAATTTATGAGGATTAGCAGACTACACAATACAGATGATAAACTACATCAGGCAGTGTACATGTTGAAGGATGAATTTATAGATAGAGGCTATAATGCAACAGACATAGATGTTAGTATTAGGGGGATGTATGAAGCACGCAATGACAAGGGGAAAACGTTTTTTCAGATAAAATAGATGAGATGCATACCATGTATACTAAGGACAGACAAAAAGTGAGGTTTCCAATTACATATACAAGTGACATTAAGACATTTTGTCGGATTTTCGAAAAGAACTGGAACATACTGAATTCCATAGAAGAATTGGATGAGGCCATAGATATAAGGCCACAATTTTGTTATAAGAATAATCGCTCCTTGAAAAGACAATTATGTTATAAACCGCCAGTGAATAAAAATGGTGATAGAATGTCAGAAAGGATAGGAACATTTCCATGCAGGCACTGTATGGCTTGCAAGTTTATTTACACCAATATAGCGCTTACACACCCCAGTCAGAGTTTTGTTTTAAGCTTTGATTTCTATGCTGATTGTAGGACACAATATTTAGTGAGTCTTAGCTTCTGTAAAGTTTGTTATGTTTTTTATGTAGGAAAAACCAACAGGAGTCTGAAAGAACACATTCTGGAGCACATTAGAGATATAGCTAATGAAAAATAAACCAGTGCATTAGCTAAGCACGTCAAAGGTCAGGGTTCTAAACATTGTTTTAATTTTTTAGTACTTGAGATTATGAAACAGGACATTAGAGGTGGTGACTTAAAGAAGAGGACCGAGACAGCAGAGCAGAGATGGATTCTGCAACTGCAGGCAAAGAAAACACCAGGTATAAATAGTGCATTGTCACTAAAACCTTTTCTTAGAGCTAGATCCCTCAAACATTAATTGGTATATCTGTTTTTTAAATAGAAAGCATTGCTAAGAATGTAAATTACAATATGCATCATTTACATTCCTAACTGGAGGTGGTGCTTTCAATTAGAGTTTAATGAAATGTTGTATAGTCATTGGCTGTTTTATTGTTTAAATTTGATGATGCTGTCCATTGTAAATTAGTCTGATGAAGCAATCAGTTACTTGGATCGTGAAAGTGCTTACTTCTATGTAATAAAAGTTATTTTCTACACTATTCAGTCATGGTCAATTTGTTCTCTATTTTTTCTTCGTTGTTGAAGCTTTGAGGTGAAGACCGAGCTTTTACCCAGGTACAGGAATATTTTTCTGCTTATATGTAGCAATAAGTAGCCTGTTTTATTTTATTTTTTTTTTGCTTATTTGTAGTAGTTATTGCTTATTTTAGATATTTATAGCAATTTTATTGTATACTGCATACTTGTACTGTATTTCATAGCTATTGGCTCACTTGTGATATACATTTCTGTAGTGTTTTCTTCCACCCACCCTGCCTATCGGCATCTTGTCTTTATACCTGCTGGCCTTGCAGTTGCCCGCCCCTACTCTAAATTTGATCTTGGACACTCCTCCCAGTCTTATGTCATTAGCTCTTCTACCTAATACAGAGAGAACATCTGAGAAGGCCAACCCACTTAGTTCCTTTCCTTATGTTCCTTCAAGAAAAAAAAAATTGTCTGAATATCCTTGTATTCTGACTGTGCTTCTCAAACATTTTGGAAATATAGAGTATATTTTAGTGCATTTCTTAAAACTGTATTTGCCTTAATATTGCTACAACTCAAGTGCTCTAGGTTGCACTGCGTCTGAATTGTTTTAGTGTGTTTTAGCTGCTTTTCTGTATATATAAACTTTTCTGTATATGTAGACTAGCTACGTATTCTACTGTATTACTGCCTCTTAAATCATTTTTCAATTGTGCACTTGCCTTGCTTCATTTAAAAAGTTTTAAACTGCTAATTTTATAGAGTTTTAATTGTATTTACTGTTTAGGGCTACACACTCAAGTGCGTTAGCCTTTTCTGTGTTTATTTAATGTATTATTGCATTGTTTAGCCTGTTTTAACCACAAAAAAAACTATCTTGTTTGCTCATTTCCCACCTTTCCTAGCTAGTATAGTCCAGATCCCAGGCTTTGCTGGTTTCAGGACTTTACTTTCTGTGTTCAGAGCTATCCAGACCTTGCTGTGGTAGAGGGAAGTCTTACTGCGTACCAGTGGGAGTGGTGAGCATTGTACTGCCTAACACTAGAGGAGTGGTTTCCAGCTCTGAAATTGTAATTTTAGCCATTCTGGGCTGATTTCTATTCCTTTCAACTTTATGGCTTAAAAACACACGTTTGTGCATTTTTTGCATCGTGCAGCACCGCCGGGTTATGGTTAAACTATTCCAGGTGCCAGAAAGTCTGCTCTCCAAATTCTCCCTTAGAACTAGCTGGTTTCTCAGTAGTAGCACTAAACTCTGAACCCCTATGACTAGCACTTGCTCTAGAATCTGCTGGAAAGCACTAGGAAGCCTTAAACTGATACATGTACTCAACTCTCCTTGTTAAGAATGAGAAATTAACCATAGGCACTAAACAGCCTATAATTGCAAAGTACCTTGCAAAGGTAAGGGAAAACAGCTCTTGTACTTTACAAAAAAGCACCTAAACAGGCATGTCCTTGATTCCACTTCACAGGCTTCCGGTGATTTCTCCTGTCAACCTGGTTAATCTGGGCATACTGGGGCAATGTAGCAACTGCCTCATGTATACAGACAACCCTCTCCTCCTACCACCCAACACTGCAACCTGCGAGAGATGCACTTACATAGCCAAACTGGAAGCAAAGCTCTCTCCAGCCAAGATTGTGCTAGACAGTCAAGAGGAGAAGGTTAACACCTGCACTACACCTCAAGCAACACATAGCTCTTCAAAACCCACACCATCAACACCCACACATAGCAACACTAAACCCATATATGTGGAGGCCCTTAACATTAACCTGCCCAAGCAACAAGGACCTCCAAAGCTAAAACGTAAACAAACACCAGTGACAAACAGAGTGACACATAGCTCACAACACCAATGTGCCACCCAACAACCATCCCTAAGGCAAGACAATGTACCCAACACTTTAGTCATAGGTGACTCTATAGTCAGGCACACTGATATCCTACTCACCAGGCTGAACAAGGAGAAAATTACAGTCAGCTGCCTGTTGGGTGCCAGGATCCGCCACATAACGCATGCACTCAAGTCACTCCACAACAAGTACAAATACGACTCTGTCATTGTCCATGTTGGAGTGAATGACTTGAGACGTACCTCCCTGGACTACATGAAAAGAGACATGGAAGAGCTCTTGGATCATGTGACCCAGGCAGGTATGACCCTAGCCCTGAGTAGCATCCTGCCTTCTCCCAGAATGATACCACAGTAAAAGGACAAAATGACTGACTTCAACAATTGGCTAAGCTTCTGGTGTCATTCAAAGGGGATCCAGTATCTGTCTGCCTGGGATGACACGATCAACAAACCACGATGATTTGCCAGAGATGGTCTGCACCTGTCACCACTGGGATTCAGGTTACTGGCTAAAGCTCTTGACACCCCTATAGTGCCTTTTTTAGGCAAGGTTCAAATGACAAAACCACCACCGTAACAGATACAGGCATGCAAAATCTGAAGGTAATGCTACGCAATGCTAGAAGTCTAAACCTCAAAATGCACTCTCTCGAGGCACTTCTAAAAATGGAGAACACCGATATCTGTGCAGTAACTGAGACCTGGTTCAAGGCTCCAGAGAGCACCCCTGCAATACCAGGCTACAACTCTTACCACACTTTTCAGCCACCAAACCAAGACCAAAACAGTAAAGGTGGAGGATGTCCATATTCACCAAGGATATTCACACCTCCAGGCTAGTTGCCCAACAAAATGCATCTGAAATTCTCCAGGTGCAACTAACACTAGGTAAGACTGCAATCCAAATTGTAGCTTGCTACAGATCCCCCACCATGCCCCAAGATTCTCACTACACCTTTCTAAACATACTGGAAAATATTAAGATACAACCAAACACCCTAATACTGGGTGATTTCAATTACCCTGCCATTAACTGGGAAAACTACTTGGGTACCAAACACCTTTTCCCAATGGTTCTTGGAATTCATAAATTCCAATGCCCTGTATAAACTAATCCATTGTCCCATGAGGGGCTCCAATATCCTAGACCTGGACATTACCAACATGGGAGATAGATGCTTCACACTAGTGGTCACCCCCTCATTGGTCACGTCTAACCATAAGCAAATCAACCTTAACATCCACATCCCACCCCCACCCCCCAGTAAGGAAACCTCCATAAAAAACTTCTCCAAAGCCAACTTCATAATATACTGATCCCAAGGATATTGCCAATATCCTGGCTGATCAATTTAGTGCCAACTTCACCCCCTAAAGGGCCCATCTCAATACCAAAACATTGCCAAATTCTGATAATTATGGCCACACAGGTAGATACCGCACTCTCCAAAGCTAAGAATACAGCATCCATGGGACCAGATGACATCCCAGGCTGTGTACTACATGAACTACAAAATGAAGTAGCACCTCACCTAAGTGTCATGTTTAATCATAGCCTCGCCTCAGGCTTCGTGCCCACTGAGTGGTGCACAGCTATGGTTATCCCACTCCACAAGGGGGGATCCACCTTGGATCCTGGGAACTACCGTCCCATCAGTCTGACAAGCCTGATCTGCAAGGGCATGGCACGTATTATCATGGAACTTATAAACAAAGACATTGGCAACCTTCAAACACTGGACCCCACCCAGTTTGGGTTCGTGAAGGGCTAATATTGTCTCCTGAACCTGACTGACTTCTTTGAATCAGTCTCCAGAGCTGTGGACGAGGGTAAGGTGGTCCACACAGCCTATCTGGACCTTGCCAAGGCCTTCAACAACATCCCCCACTCTGGAATCATAGATAAACTTACTAAGCTGGGCATAAATCCCTACATCACTCGATGGGTTGCCAACTGGCTTACTGACAGAACCCAGACCGTAAAAGTAGCTAACTCCAAATCCAGCTCCAGACAAGTGGAGTACTTCAAGGTTCAATCCTGGGACCGCTCTTGTTTGGCATCGACTTCTCTGAAGTACAGGCCAACACTAAGGCACTCTGGCTGACAAAGTTTGCAGATGACTGCAAACTGGGAGCCATTACTGAATCACCAAATGATGTGGATATTCTACAAAAGGGCCCTACAGAAACAGATGATTGGTTCCAGAGCCATGGGCTCAAGCTTAATGCTAAGAAATGTATAGTTATCCCCTTTGGGAAAAAACATGTACCCATGAATTACCAAATATGTGGCAGTACACTAAACACTGAAAGTGTGATGAGAGACTTAGGGACATAGGTGGACAGTAGTCTCACCTTCAATAATCACATCACCACAACAGTCAGGAAATCCTTCTATATGGCACACATCATCACTAAGGGCTTTTCACCCAGAAAAAAGGAGGTCATTGTCCCACTGTACTCATCCGTCATTAGACCCATTATAGAGTACAATGCCCCTTTTGGAATGTACCTCACAAGACATCTGCAGCAGCTGGAAAGGCCACAGAAGTGCCTCACAAAGAGGATTACTGGCCTCAAACAAATGCTCTACACTGACCGCCTCAAAAAACTCCAGCTTTACTCCATAGCATATCGCCTACTCCGAGGTGATCTCTGCCTAAAATATAAAGCTATGTCAAACCCAGAGCTGTTGGACATGCTACACTTAAAGAAATCCCAATCCCTCCGAGCTACATGCTCTAGGGACCTAAACATTGTCACCACAATAAACAGGACATGCTGGAGGGATAGATTCCTGTCCCAGAGACTTCCCATCCCCTGGAACAGGCTACCCATCTATGTCAAGCAAAGTTCTTCATTAGCACTCTTCAAGAAAAATCTTGATGAGTGGATTGGAAATAGGAAATACACCCCAGGGATCACTTCTGTATCTCTGCTCGACAGTGGCACAGGAAAATAACTTTCTTGGGTGGAGTAAGCCAGGGAACCTTGTTGGCTAGGCTTATGTAAGCCCTTGGGCCGATAGCCTAGTTCCTACCTATGAACCTATAAAAGGCTGCAGTGATAGCTTTTAACATCAAACGACTACATAACAATACGTGCCTGCCTTATTACTTAAGAATAACCAAAGTGTCTGCAGGAGGCGATTAACATTTTGACTCTGGAAAAGACTTAATAAGATTTACCAGTATCTGTAGCCAAGACATTCAGGCAGTGAAGAAACAATTGTTTTGCATACATTCTAGTATCCATAATTCAGCATACATAGTAAACTTACAAAATTTAAGAATATAAGATATTACAGTACCAAGACTATAAGAAAGTAAAGAATTTTAAAGTCAAAAAGACATATTTTGACCAAGATTTAAAAAAAAAATTGTTTTATATTATGCTGATGAAAAATATCTAATGTGAGAATAACAGCAAATAACATTGGCTGTGACTCAAAATTCAAATAGTGTGTCGAATTCTAGTATAAAAGCATTGCCTGTACAGAGCGTAGCTTTGGTAGTTTTTTCCCAATAATATGATACTATAGGGAATTTATTATAAAGAATTAGTCTGAGGCACACTAAGATGGTAGCTTAAACTATTAAAAAGACTTTTTCTAAAAAAATCACCAGTAACCCTGTAGCATCTGCTCACCATATCAAGCAAGATAACAACTGAAAATATTCTGTATTAGAAATCAGTTACTTTTTAGCAATAATGAAGGAGATGTATGCATAGTCTTTTATAAAAATTCTAATTCTAGATTTCCTCTTACTTCAGGATATCAGAATACTTCAAAATCAAATAAGTATTCCATAAAATGGTTATGACTAGAACTTTAGAGCAGGATTTTACTATACCAATGTATCTAAGTCTGCTTTTTACTTTTCATATACAGGAGCTTTCTAATAACAATAATAGATTCAAAATGATGTAGAACTAATTCTCCAAATGTATGTGTTGTATTCCCACATTGAAGTGCATTCTTAAATTTATAGTATTACACTTATAAAATTATGATTTTCTATAGTATGACTGATACTGCCACATCACATGACAAAGATACCGCACATATGATACAGTATCATTCAGCTCAAAATATGTAGGTCTGGTACTTAACTATGGCCCATACACTGATGATTTCTGTAAGATCCTGAAAAGATAATTTTGGTAAATATCACCTACATAAATAGAATAGCATATAACTTAAATGTAATAAACATTTGTGTAATTTTTGATAAAATTTGATAAAATTATCTTCTGAAGTTATTTTTATAGAGGGCAAAAAACACTTAAAATATCCTTTGAACATTTAAGGTCAAATCTCTTCCAGACTACTGATAGGAGTTTAAGAAATAAAATGGAGGAAAAAGCAAAGTTGTTACAGAAATAAATTGCCATGAATGCTGAAATTACACTGACTTGGCATGATAAGTCTAACTGGGTTTTGATTATGAAAAAAGTTATAAATTATTAATAATAGATAAGATACACAAATGTAAGATTTATGGTTTTATTGTCACTTAAATATCATTACTTGTTAAGTTAAAGACACCAGCAGAGTCTCCATAGAAACTGAATTTTAGCAAATTACTGTTGCACTCTTGAATTCTTCAACTTAGATAAGGATTTACTGTTGAGATTTAAATTACTTCAATAACAGAACAAAGTCTTAGTTTTAATGGCAGGACTAAATGTTATATCTTTTAGCTAGCAGCACTGCTAGGATCTGTACTTGATTTGTTTTGCCAGAATCACAGTCTGTAGCAAATCCTACAATGATCTACTACATGAGACAATATTTTTGATCTATAGCTCAGTGAGTTACTTTCTGAACAGCAAGGGATGGAAATCCTACCTTCAATTGCAAAAATGGGCACTGCTACGTATTACATTATGTTTGCCTTTAATCTCTTGTTGAAACTGAAAACCCTAAATAGGAATTGTGTTGTTACTTCTAAAATCATTCAGGATATGAATCAGATATCAATTCATCTACATCGGTATGTTAAATTCTTTAATGCTTTGATGTAGCATTACAAGCTGGTATATATAGCAGTATAATTTATACTGTAAGGACTGTTTCAAATAAGATCAATATTAGTTTACTCAGTCAGTATCAATAGGAAAATGAATCTAATCGAAATAAAGCAGACAAATTCTGTTTATTCAGGACCAATATAATTTAAGGAAATGCTTAAAAATATATAGAAAAGAAAGAATATGCTATATGACATATATTAAAAATAACAAAACATTATATTCTTATTTAAATATTGAGGCAAACAAAAAATAATTGCAATATCAACACCAGTTCCATTTAAATTCTTTTCCAGAATTAAAAGTTTGTAGTTTCCCCTTGATTGTTTTGGGAAATGATGATGTCCCATTTTATTTATGAAATCCACAGAAATCACAGGAAATATAATTATATGTGTATTGTAACCAATCATCAATATTTTTGAGATGGGGGAGAGGCATGGAAACATAATATAGTCATTGACCACAGGTCTGGAGCTATTAGAACATGATAATAGCACTTAGTCATAATTCTTCCCAAAAGAAAAAGTGGAATATATCTTCCCAAAGCTACCATTAGTCAAAACAGGATAATAGATCATATTAGTAGACTGAAAATAAAGCAAGTGGTTTGTATGTTATCATGGATTGGGATATCAATCAGTTGTCATCAGATCGTAGTACTTGTGTAAGATGTTTAAAAAATCACTATTGACAGGTGAGATTCTAAATATTTAAAAGGCAGATGATGTTGTCCTTAATTATAAGATTAAAAATAGTTCAAAGTCAATTCAAAAATATATTCACATTACTCCAATAAATGATATTACTAAATTAATGAAACACTACATTTTAGATCTTTTGGAATGGAATCCTAGGGAGCATGTATGACTGCTATCAACATCAATGTATTAAAAATAATCTGTTAGCATATATTTGGGTTGTGGTTGGAAATCCCTGTGCTAAAACTCACATGGGAAAGGATGCGTGGCATTTGGTATCTGTACAGAAAGCATCCAATGTGGGAATCAGTGCAGAGCCAAGAGGTGAAAGATGACAAAGCTAACCCCGAGCTACTTTGCAGATCCCAGTGCACACATTCATTGTATATAATACAGACAGCATGCCGATCTTAGGGGGCAGGCTGCACTATCATTTTATTATAATTATACTGTATTCCTGTAGCTAATGTCTTAGTTAATCTACAGACATGCTGTATGTGCTCTAAATTTATTACAGACAGCTCTTGTGACTAATGTTACATAGATGTTCCACTTTTATAATCTCTAATTACAATTCTGAAAGATAAACTTGTGAACTTAAAATTGTGAAGCACTCTAGCCACAGTATACTTAACCATCATCATCATTTACACACACACACACACACACACACACACACACACACACACACACACACACAGACACACACACACACACACACACACACACACACAGGTGCGCACACACACACAAAAACACACACACAGAAAAAAACTTTCTGTGTAGTAATTTCATGATAAGATTCAGTGTTTGGATGAATCTATTTTTTAAAGATTCATACAATGTAGTTGTAGCTGTACACACTTTTCAAACAGTTCATACACATTAGTCATTTTGGTTGCTATTTGCGGCCATTTTTAATTTTATTTATGTATATCCAGGGAGTAAAAGTCTTACTTTGTGCATATGTACTGAGATAAGATAGCAGTGATGCTAATACAGGTGAACATTTTGCTTGTATTCTGCATTGTCTGTTGTTGCAAGCACAGTCACTGCATGGCAGATAATGTTTTCTCTTATGTATACTGATTTCGGAATTGAGAATATAATTTAGGGTGCTGGGAGCTCAGTTTGTTATATGCAGACTAAGGGGTCTATATTGCAAGCTCGAAAGCCCTAATAACCGAATACAAAAACGCTGACACATATTCCGCGAACCATGAATACACTGAATGCCCTAAACCGCGAAATTCAAAAGCTCAAACCATCATACTTGTCCCACGCCACCACCCGCTACATACTACCTACCCAAACAAACTAAAGAAACACATACATACACCAACCAAAACCCTACTTCTAACCCTAAACTAAACCCTACTTCTAACCCTACACTACATCTTGCATATACCACCATCTATGAACTTACCTTAACCCGCACCCTAACTCTAAGGTTCGTAACTATCGCACATTTACCTTAACAAGCTATACCTAAACAAAATAAATAATCCACACACATACACGTAACAAAACCCTACATCTAACCCTACACTAAATCTCACATACATTACCATCTATGCACTTACCTTAACCTGCACCTTAACCCTAAGGTCCGTAACTATCGCACACTTATCTTACAGAGCTATACCACGGAAGGGCCAACCATGACGATTCGACAGCGATCGATGTTTACGTAGTTAGATGGAGACATGTTGGCGTTTATATATTCGGGTAAGTGCATCTTCGAGGATGTAATAGGGAACCCAGACTAAGGGAGGCTGAGCATGTCACAGTAAATGTTGTGTTTCAGTATTTGATATATTATCGACTGTTTTCTGACTCTTCTGTATACTATTAATATTGACTTTGGACACAGATTCTTTTTGGTGCAGTGTCCTTTGTTTGCGTTCTAGCATATTATTTCCATAACACTAACCTATAGTCAGAAAGAATTAAGTAAATAAATAAGCAAACTGTCAAGACACATTCTGCTGTTAAGGTCTCTTTTACCAATGTCCTTTAAAATTCTTTACATCTTAAGTGAGTCAGAGAGGAGAGAGAAGGCCGTTGAAGGTTAATGACAGCACTGGTCTCAATCTGAGTGATAAAGAGGGTGAGCACAGAGTATATGCAAAGAAGGTCAGCATCTTAAAGTAAAAGATCATGCAGAAAATTCTGATGCTTATAACTAAGTTACATTTGAGATCACATTTCTATTTTAGTATGTTGTAAATGTTTAGTTGTCTGTGCTTATAGAAGGGTGGGTGATTATAAATGTGCATAAAGCAGTATGACCGGCAATCTATATGTCTTTCACAAGATCCAAAAGGACAGTAAAATTGCAGCCATACGGTCAGTTGCATTAGTAGATGATAATCTCACAGACCACATTAAAATGATATGTGCAAACAACAAAAATAATATTATAAGAAAATGGTCATTGGCCTTTGATAGGGAAATGAGAGAAATTAGGACTGGAACCAAAGTTTGTGTATAGCAGGAATATGAATATTAAACAAATTCTTGAAACTGAACACCACAAGGCTATGAACAAGAATCTGACCGAGTGGTATATGAAAATATGTAGACACTGGGGAAACTGCAGATATATTGCTGACAGACTCAGCATTTCAGTGAATGGTTACTAGAGAATTTTAGCAAGTACAGGTAATTTTGATTATAACTCTGGGGGGGGGGGTGACTTATTTAGCAACCAGCCTGTCATGTAAAGCTTATTATGTGGACAAAACCAAAAGGCTGCAGGACAAGATATATGAACACCCCTATAATATAAAGCAGGGTAGCACTAAGAATGCACTATACAAGCACTCCCTAGCATGCAAACATTTTATTTTCTTTGGACTAGAAAAAAGTGCCCATGCCACGGGGGTAGTCGGGGGGGGGTGGAATACCACGATTGAATACAGGGAGACTCTGCTGCAGTTAAGACTGATTGCTACAGATGAGCCTGGATTAAATGACAATATTTCTATGGCTAGCATCTTAAAATTAACAGCTGACAAGTAATGATTACCATTTATATTTATAATTATTAATTATTTAACTACTGGTTATTTTTGTTTCGGCAACATTTGTTTGGGTTACCTAATTATATTACATACAGGAAAATCTATAAGGTTTTAGTAAATAATAAATTCAAATTTTTTTTTACTATGAAAACAAAATATCATTTGTGCTACCTATATATATATATATATATATATATATATATATATATATATATATATATATGTGTGTGTGTGTGTGTGTGTGTGTGTGTATATATATATATATATATATATATATATATATATATATATATATATAAACATATTTATTGCAATTTATTTTTATTTTGTTATATTTGCAAAATGATGTAAACTTTTAGAGAAGCATGTCTTTTTAAATTACACTAAACAGTATGATCAGCTGTGATGCTGTTATATCACGTGCAGCATTTAAATAGAAGTGTTTGCTGTATGATTCAGCCTCTGATGATAAATTTTATGGGTTTGGGCAAAAGCACTTAATAAATTCATTCTCTGGTTGGACTCATGTTTAGATTTATGTTTTCACAGCATTTGTGATAGAAACAGGTACCTTTTGTACTTGAGGACCATAAATGTGATCTGTGCAATTAACAAGTTTAGAATAGTGAATACATACATACATACATACATACATAGTAAATCTAATGTTCATGTATCTCAGAGTCTGTCCCTAATAGTAAGGTACAGCAGCCTCAGAATTAGCAAACATAGTTAACATAGGTAGTGTGGATAAAAAGCTAACAGACTTATATGCCATGAGTTTATGTTTGGACACATTCAGTACCAAAGCTTTCACTATGCTTTAATAAATAACACTATCCAATTTTTATTAAAAATTATTCTAAATGACCCCAGTTTTCTCAATGAGGTCAAATCTCCCTGACCAGGCACCCACCCCTTTATTCTATAAATAAACTTTAAGAAGTGATATATGGAATTCATGAAAAGTGCTAAAGAAGTGTTGCTTATTGTGAAAGAGGTAATATGTCGTATTAAAATAAAGACCTAAATGCTAGAGTAATTGCTTGTAATATAATGTAAGCTTTTTATAGTGCTAACCACAAGCAAATGCTGCAGATTTCAATCATATAATATGGGAAAAGTTGTTACATTTAGGTTCATAGGTAAGTACTAGACTATTTGCCCATGGGCATTTATAAGCCTAGCCACAGAGTGATGGCTTTCACCTCACCATTAGATTAGTAACCTCGGCCTCTGTCAACAGGGCTCCTGAAGTGATCCCAGGGTAGAACTTATGATTACCCATCCACTCATCAAGATTTCTCTTGAAGAGGGTCAGAGAGGAGCTCTGTCGAATATGGATTGGGATTCTATTCCAGAGTGAGGGGAGTCGCTGGGACAGGAATCTATCCCTCCAGCATGTCCTGTTTATTGTTGTACATAGGTTCAAGTCGCTAGAACGAGTGGTTCTGAGAGATCTCGTTTTTTTGAGGTGAAGCATGTCCATTAGTTCAGGGTTTGACATGGCCCTATAGGTCAGGCATAGGTCACCTCTGAGCAGACGGTAAGCGACTGAGAAGAGCTGGAGCTTTTTTAGTCGTGCTTCATAGGGTAATTGCTTAAGGCCCTTAATCCTCTTAGTGAGGTACTTCTGTGGTCTTTCTAGTTGTTGCAGGTGTCTAGTGAGGTACATCCCAAATGGGGCATTGTACTCTATTATGGGCCTAATGAGTGAGGAGTAAAGGGGCACAATCACCTCCTTGAATTTGGATGAGAAACCCTTTGTGATCAGGTGTGCCACATAGAAGGATTTCCTGACCATTTTAGCTAAGTGGTTATCAAAGGAGAGCATACTATCTACTGGGGTACCCAGGTCCCTAATTACTTCTTCTGTACTTAGTGGATTCCCATCTATGTGGTAGATTGTAGGTACTTTGTTTTTCCCAAATGGGATTACTATGCATTTTTTGGCATTTAGCTTGAGGCTGTGACTTTGACACCAGGTGTTTGTCTCTGTGAGACCCTTTTGCAGGATGCCTGTGTCAGCTGGAGAGTCAATTATTGCACCCAATTTACAGTCATCTGCAAACTTGGTTAGCCACAGTCCCTTCGCCTTTGCCTGTACTTCAGAGAAATATATACCAAACAGGAGGGGTCCCAGGACTGAGCCCTGTGGGACTCCGCTTGTGACTGGTTTAGAGTCAGACATGGCGCCTGCCACTCTTACCGTGTGTGTTCTGTCTGAGAGTCAATTGGCAACCCATCTCGTGACATGGGGGTTGATATTTAAGCTGGTGAGTTTGTCTATGATTCCTGAGTGTGGGATGGTGTCGAATGCCTTAGCGAGGTCCAGATATGCTGTGTGGACCACCTTCCCTTCATCTATGGCCTTGGTGACTGTTTCAAAGAAGTCGACCAAGTTTAGGAGGCAAGATCTGCCTTTAACAAAGCCAAACTGGGTGGGGTCCAGTGTTTGGAGGTTCCCAATGCCCCTGTTAATGAGCTCCATGATAATGCTTTCCATGGCTTTGCAGACCAAGCTAGTCAAGCTTATAGGGCGATAGTTGCCAGGGTCAGTTGTGGCACCACCTTTGTGGAGTGGTACGACTGTTGCTGTATGCCATTCTTTGGGTACATAGCCTGTAGAGAGGCTGAGTTTGAATAGTGATTTGATATGGGGGGGGGGGTTAGTTCATTTTGAAGCTCTTGTAAGACACAACCTGGGATAGCATCTGGTCCCATTGATGCTGTGTTTTTGGCCTTTGCAAGTGCTGTCTTTACTTGTGTGTCTGAGATATCTGGAGCACCACATTCTTCTGGCATGGGTGCTAGCCCCTTTGGTGGAGGGGGGGTGAAGTTTGCACTGAACTTGTCAGCCAGGATGTTGGCAATGTCGGTTGGTTCAGTGTATTTATGGCCATTATGCACTAGCTTGGAGCATATCTGAGAGTTTACCCCTAGACTCTTGACATAGTTAAAGAAGGCCTTGCGGTTATCCTTAGAGTCATTGGCTATTTTTCTTTCGAAGTTGGCCTTGGATGATTTAATGAGGGAGCACAGTTTTTTTACTGATGTTAACCAGAGATGCCTTCTTATTTTGGGATTTTGTTCTATCTTGCAGGAGTTTCCTCCTTCTGTTGTAAAGTTTATTTATGGCCGGGGTCCACCAGACTGGCTTCCTCTTTTTTGAGGAGTTGGTCTTGGTTTTACTTGAGATGGCTTGGTCCATGCATTCTTGAAGGTGTTCATAGAATGCACTTGTAAAGGATTCTGGCGATGGGTCATCATTTTCCATTTGATTGGGAGCTTTGAAACTTCCCACCTCGGTCTTGAGGAGTGTGAAGTTGGCTTTAGAGAAGTTTTTTACCTTGATTTCCTTGACTGGGGGTGGGGGTCGGGATGTGGATGTCCAGTGTGATTAGTTTGTGATATGATCTTACCAATGATGAGTTTACCTCAGGTGTGGAACATGACCAGGTCCAGTATGTTGTCACCTCTTGTGGGAGTGGTGACCAGCTGTTCGAGGGTGTTTGAGTTTATAAACTCAAGGAAGCATTGGGCTAGGGCATTTGAGCTTGAGTAGTTTTCCCAGTCAATGTTTGGATAGTTGAGGTTTATAGGAAAACATGAATGAAGATTCTTTTAAAAGGAAAAGTAAGTGATAAGATAAAACTGGATAACAGGACATAGTATGGTTTCTCTATGAGAGGGATTTGTTTGCATCAGCGGTTAATACAGTGTTTTTTAGATTAATGAGGAAGTAGGTGCAACTAAGATTATGTGTAGAGGTGAGGTGGGGGTGCCATTAATGTCAGAATACACAGATGATTTTATAACTCTGGCAAATAGAGTATAGGTAAGGAAGTAATAAAGATTGTAGAACAATTATTGTAGTTGGTAGGTTTGGTTTCAAGTAAAGATAAACGTAAAGGTATTGAAAATATATTCAGTTAAGGAAATTTATTTTATTTGGAATATTATTGATGTTATAGGTATGGAATTAGGATGAAATGAAGTTATTTGTAAACAGTGAGAAAAGAACCAGCAGTAAAAAGAAACTGAGATAAAAAGAAAGGAAATTAATGTATGCTAAACTTTTAAGTTTACATTTCAGAAAAAAAGCACATTTGATTCATTTAGTAGTATGAGGAAAGTAAGACTATGTGGGGCTTTATATTTTTTTCCAATGGCAAAGGAAAAGGAACGCAGAGAATTTTTTTTGGTGTTATATGAGGGTCCAGATTAAATCAAATAAAGAGGTATATTTTATATTTTAAATGGAAAAAAATGGAGGTTTGGGATTGACTAATACAAAGAATTAGAAGTAGTAAGATATGAAAGAGAAGGCATCATACAAATTCTTTTGGAAAAATGTTGGGTCCAACAACAAACAAACAAATGTAAATATAAATAAGGCAGTTGATGGAGAATTTGATATGTAAAAAATTGGGGAAAGAGATTGTACATGTATGTATGGATGGATGGATAGAATGAAGTTCGATCTGGAGAAAAGGATACAATGGTATGGACACATCATGGAAAAGCATTATTATATTGATCCACATGGTATTTTATCAGATGAAACAACAAACTAATAAAAATGGAACAAAAGTTTAGAAAAATTGTGAGAATAGAAATATTTTTTGAGAATAGTATTTGATAGGTTACCTGTTTAAGGTTTAATGTATTAAACAGGAGAAAAAAATAGTGCTATTCATGTGTTTGGGGAAGAAAGAAAAAAAGACTGGAGAATTCTAATTAACTTGTGATACAATAAAAAGTGTTGAGATGTCACAAAGGGAGTATCAAGAATGATTACAACAATAAGTATTGGATATTAATGAAAGGGTAGAAGACTGAAGAGATGGTAGTTTATTTTGATGTCTGATTATATATAATATTGTTTTATGTGACCTTGTACATATTATGTAATAAAATATCCCTAGTCTTTTTCCACCTGATCTCTAATGCCTCATATAAAGGATAGCACACTTGAGTGACCATCAACAATTTTATACTGTACTATAATGTTAGTACTGGAAAATGAATCCAGACAGCTGTTGTGGGAACAGAAGCTAAAATCACTGTAACAGTAAATCGAAATTCTGTTCTAGCATCAAAACCAACTCTGCTATCCACTGGGTCACTGACAGTGTTTTTACATATGATTAATAGTCATAAATCAGCAATGGAGATCATGCATTGGTCTTTATTTTGTATTCTGTACATTCCCCATCAAAGAACTTTTAGAACCTCTTTATATAAAATTGTCCTTTTTTGTGATGGAATCATGTTTATAAGTCTACAACTTTTTCCTAGACTGAAAAAATTCCAAAAATGGTTTACTGTAAACACTTTCAGTGAAACGTGGACTAAATGTTTTTTGTATGGGTTGTAAACACATCCTGTAAATCCCCCATGTAGGGAGACAGCTCCACCCATCCCCTAAAAAAATACACACAGTGGAGAAAAAGAATTCTTCACTATAGGCAAAAGTGCTTTACACAAAACTTTTTGTTGAAATGGCAGTTGCTGAAACTGCCATCAATCTATTGATGGGCTCCCTATGTGACACAGAGATGTGTCAGAAAAAAAGTCAGGTACAGCAATATAAGTCTGTTTCCAAACTGCTGTTGTTTATTGTGAGGAAGGTAAGATAACAATATAGTTGTAAAAAATATGTTGTGTAGTCAGTTTGTTAATTACTTTTTTAATGCGGTGGAGACACGTTTAAATTGAATAGATTTAGCGACACATGTAATTTTTGAAGATATTCCAAATTTTATTACACAGTGTAACAGACATTATAAAATATTTCGATGCTGAAGTGTACAAAAATCATGTTAATGATTTTTAGTTTGGAATTTTCACTAAATCAAGTGACTGAAATGCAAAACTACAGTAAGCTAGCAATCCTGAGCTTTTCAAGAATAATACTGACAGGCAGTAAAACAAACTACATGATAGCTAATACAAGAATTTTGGTCAAAGGAATACCATTAAAGCAGCTTTTACAGAAACATGAAACATTATTTATATGGATAGGATAACCATTTCAAAAAATATATTGAATGAAATGTGTGACATGGGACATTTAGCAGGGTAAGTATTGTCATATATTAGTATTATTGTAATTACATTAACAGGTGGGAAAGGAGAGAAAATGGTGAAAAATCATCTGTGTGTCAAAAGAATTACAATACAGTTGGTGAAGTAATTGCTGTCAGCAACAACGTTTTGACTTTGTGCTTCAAATTGTTAAGCAAGTTTGAAGGTCACCCGATTTGTATGTTCTGGCACGTTCTGACATGGTATCAGAAATAATGCTGGAGAGAGAGCATAATGTATATAGTATAAACAAGATGAATGGTTCAGAAAATAACATTTAATCAATTTGAATATCCAAAAGAATGGTCAGAACAAAAACTTGATAAGGAGGAGATGATGGTGTAGTTGAGTTGGGAAAACATTCAAACAATTCACATTTGAGATGGGAAATAAAAATGGCTTTGCTGTAGAACTGCATATGTAGTGCATGGATATGTCCGTTTTCATCAACTAGTGCAAAGGCATGGTAAATGGCAATAAATACTGTATGACCACTTTATAAGCTTTTAGATGATTATGCTTAGTACCCTAGGTGACATCTTAAACAATTATGTTGTAAGTTAGAGGTAATGGTTGGCCTCACACTATCAAAAATCTTGCAAATAATTTGGAAGTCTGCAGAGTTTGCACATCAAGTTACCTTTCATAGGATGTTGACAGTAGGTACACTCAAAACTAGGAAAATAGTGAGGGAAGACAAACTATAAAATCACAAATTGTACTGATGGAAAGAACAGCAAATGTAGAAGATATAGAATAACATGACATAAAAGGGAAGCCCACTGCCTTTCTTTCAAGTCTATATGCAACAAATGACATTAATGTATATACTGTATAAGACTATGCCACAGTAATTCATAAATAAATGAATAAACTAGAGGAACAAGGTATATATTTCCAGGAGTCACTGAGTAATCCATGTTGAAGTGAAGAACTATGGGTGGTACAACTTATATAAATGCTGCCTGAATGAAAATTAAAATGACACCGGGGGGGGGGGTGCTTGTGGAATAATGAGTGAATAGACTTCTAATACACTTAATCCAGAAAGAACAGTATAGCCTAGTAATGCATTAGTGAGCATCTGTGGTAGTGTCAGAGAACTGGTGTAGGATACCTCTAGGTTATTACTGCATACACAGAAAAATAATGCTCTTCCTAGTTTGATTCACAGCCCAAACCCAAGCAATTTACTAAACAAGTCCGTGGCAAGTGATACGGAACTTGTATGACCTGAAGAGGTTCATAAGATATGTAAAGACTATAGAACTCTCAAAACAAGGACATTGACAATGGAAATACAACTGAAACTGGGCACATTATCATATGCACCATCCTCAGTATGCAGGACCCCTACCCTGATGAAAAAAATTAAGGAAAAGCTGTAAGAAATGTGAGGTGGAACTGTTACTGAATGGGATGCAAGGTATGTACATGCACCTGCCAGTGATGCCAATCTTAATGAAGGATGGACAGATATGAATGTGTGTTTGTCTTAAAAGATTAAATGAAGCAGCAAAATGAGAAATATTTATTTCATCCATTCTAGAGGACATACGGACAAAGCTGGGTGCAGCTACTATATTTTCCTTGTTATATGATGTAAATTAGATTTTGGCAGATACCTCAGCATGTTGAGGAGTGAAAGCTGACTACATTTATTACTTACTTTGTCGGGTTTGTTTTCATTTATATACATGTATGATTGCCTATGTAATAACTGATAATTCAATAAAAGATGTTTCTATTTTAAAAAAATACAAGTGTACCTGAGATGTTTCAGAAAAAAATGGAGTCACTGCAAGGTCTGCAGGATCTACAGCATGTGTGAACAGCACACCTGTCTATCAAATACCATGGAGAACATTATCCCCGGGATTCAAGAAGCTTGTGCAAGGAAGGTTTTAGCCTTGAGCTGAGCGTCCTCACTACAGATGGTGCAGCAGCACCATATGAATATGTATGAGAGTGGGCCGCCGCACCCTCGACGTGCACAGGAAACGTGTGCGAGTGCAGGAGGCGTGTACAAGTGCTCTATGGAGGCATAAACTTGCCCCGACACTTGCAAAACCTACTATGCCTACTAGTAGAGCCCGCCCCTAATAGTAAGTCAGTAATTCAGTGTCCATGGATACCGAAATGTATGCTAAGCATACAAGAGTGTCCACGAACAGTGAAATAAAATTGAAGTAGTAAACACACAAGCACGTAGTGGAATATTGAGCCTTGTCCCTAGAACTTTCACAATTAGATTCCCTGTGTCCCTATTATACATTTGAATTGCTGCAATATCGAAGGTGTAAGCAAAGCGCAGCATGTTTACCTGTTTCTGCCCTCTGCCGAGCGTAGCTTACACATCATATTCATTCAAAAAATATGCGGAATCAACATAAATGTCAATAGTGTAGTGTTTAGAGCATCCGCCTAACAAACAGGCATTCACGGTTCAAGCCCAACAATAGCACATATAATTTTCCATGTGGAATGAATGTCATTTTGCCGTAAAACTGACATATGAGTATTGCATGAGATATTTAACTTAAATATCATTCAAGCAAAGTGGCACTGTCATAATGAATAAGGTACTAGTAAGCAGGTGTAAGCACAAATAAGCAGCAGTAAACACATATAAGTACCAGTAAGCAAGTCTGAGTGCACTTGCATGGGTCTAAGCAGTGCCTAGCATAGGAAATGTATATAGGTATATACAGATATATAATATATATATATATATATATATATATATATATATATATATATATATATGGTTTATATATATATATATATATATATATATATATATATATATATGGTTTACTATCATAAATTGAAAATCAGAAAAATGTGTCTGCATTTTCGAATTTATACATCATAAAATGAACATTTCGAATTAACCTAAAGTAAAACAGCTGTATATTGTCGAAAATGTCGCCGCGACATTTACGGCAATACACAGCACTCCCACCATCCGTAACTACCTACCTACCTAGCCTAAACTCAAAGTTATGCAGGAGGCAAGCCCCTGTGCCCCCACACCCCACCTTAATATTCCAACTCCGCGATGCACTACAGTGAGGAAAGGGATGTATTTCCCTAACCGCACTGTACGCGATCCTCATATGAGCGTTAGAATTGCGAATGCACAGTCCATTCGCAATGGTAGCGTTCGCTCACATCACCTGCCGAATATGAAGTATTGAACATCTGTTGTTCGAATACTTCATAGCCGTGCAAGTGCACATCGGCATTGTGATAGTAAACCTATATATATATATATATATATATATATATATATATATATATATATATATATATATATATATACACACACACACACACACACACACATATATATATATATATATATATATATATATATGAAGGAAGAATGACGTAACAATAAAGCATACAAAAGGAATGAGATGGGAATCAACAGCAACCCCAGTATTATATAGTGCTGTCAGCGTATGTCATATCAAGCTGACCAGAAGTGAGCAAAGCAGTGCTGCTCACACCACAGGCAGGATATTACCAGTGGGATTAACATTGTTGATTTGCTAAGTCTGCTTTACACACAGAGGGTAGTCCCTAGTGGGACTACCCAAAAATTGACAGACCATTTGGCCATCCGACCATTACACAAGCAAGGGCAGGTATGTTCAAGGACTAAATGGTGGGAGAGCCTGAGAATACATGGGTTGGGACAACATACGTGTAGGCCCCCTAACACTCGGGGGAGGGCAATTTGTGGAGGTGTGTCATGGCTGCGATAACAAGTGGACAATGGATGGTATGTGTGTATGTTGGACACGGGTGGGGTGGAGGAACTATGGGTATGAAATTATGGAGCCAGGCATGCCAGGGTTGGATGGGCTGGTTCTAACTGGTCTGCCCCGTGGAGGTCAGTGAGTTTGTTATAAGTATATATGCATACGCACATGCAGACATCAATATGTAGAAGTACATTTTCTGTAACACATTTATTCCATTTGCAGACATAAATAACATGAATGTGCCCTTACAAACCTTGACAGTAGATAGAATAATAGATTGTTCAGAAGAGGGATGGGATGAAACTCCTAAAATGCAGAAGTGTGTACAATGTCCAATGTCAGTGCTGTGCTGAAAAAAATCAAATGTGAGGACTTTCCCATACATGGAATCATTCCTGTGATCTGCCTGCTACGGGAATGCCAATTACTAAACCGGTCTATTTGTAAAAGAAATACGCCGAACATGTACATAATTAGCCTCTCATGTGTAACGTGTGTGTTACCACAAAGTCATACTTATTAATTTATTGTAGTGTCATATTAATGGGAGTAAGGATGTAATGAAGTAGAGAGTCTAATCTTGACATAAATACATGCGTGTCCCATGTGGGACAACCCAAAAATTGTGAATAGTATTCTTTTGGTCGTTCATGTCACCAATGTTTGTGGACTAAACGTTTGGGAGTTCTGAGGATACGTGGAGTGAGTCAACCGATGGGATGGGTATATAGGATTAGGGAGTGGCCAATGTGTAGTGTTGTGGATACACCGTAAATCCAACTGGAAAATAGATAACTGCAGTGTTAGGGAGGTGTTGGGGTGTGTGTTTGGGGAACCAGGAGCCATGGGTATATGGGTATATATGCAAATGAAGCAGCACAGCTATAGTGTATTGTTTAGAGCAACCGCCTAACAAACAGACATTCCCGTACCGAATCTCACTGCACCACATACCATTTACTATCGGTAATCTGTACATGAACATATTGCAACATCTGCCCACTGTATAACCTGCAA
>NC_056734.1:536766803-536769303 GCF_019279795.1 Protopterus annectens
GCCAAAGTGTGTTTGGCTTTTGACACCCTTTTAGATTAGTTGACTGTGCCTCTGTATAGTAGGTCACAGAAGGTAGCCCTTTTAAGGTTAGTTTACTGTACCTCTGTCAAGCAGGGACACAAAAGAGATCCCAGGGGTAAACTTACGATCTCCCATCCACTCATCAAGATTTCTCTTGAAGAGGGTCAGTGAGGGGCTCTGCCTAACATGGATTGGGATTTTGTTCCAGAGTGAGGGGAGCCTCTGGGATATGAATCTGTCCCTCCAGCATGTCCTATTTCTATCTGTGCTGAGGTTCAAGTCCCTGGAGCATGTTTGTATGTGTTTGTATTGATTCAGTTTGTATTTCTCCCCAATCGTATGAGAGGTCTTATAGGGACAGAAAGCCCATATTCCACTGACAACCTTAGAAAGATGATAGAATATTAGGTATGCAGTAACATGACTCGGCTGAAGGATGTGGGTTCCAAAACCCAGTTACTTGTTTGTACTGGAGAGTGTCAGTTCCCATGTATTAGCCAGACGGGTGCAGATTGTAAGAGGAACACACCAATAATATGAATCAAACTCTGGACAGGCCACGGATTCCGTACAGTTGAATGGCATGCTGTTGTCTAATGGGCAGCCATTCCCAATACTGTAGGCATGTAATCCAATGTAATAGGCATCACAAGGCAATATCATAGTCCTCACTCCCACCCAGGGGTGTAAATGTCAGATGCAAACACCAAATGCAGTGCATTTGCAAGTGCAGGAGCAAGTGGGTATAAGCCTGTTTGGCTGCCAGTATGTGAGTATTACACTGGCAAAGCAATGTAGAGGCTGAGTGTAAGAAACTGTAACGGGAGGTTAGCATTGCTTAGCTCCGCACAAACCCATGCACACCCGCTCACAGCTGCTTTAATGTGCCTTAATCACTCCGTATCCAATGGCCTTGTTCTGCCCAGCAACAAATTAAATGGCCTCTGCAAGGCTCGAAACCAGGACCCTGCACACACAGCTATTGTGATTTACCACTAAGCCATGGCAGATATACAGACATTGGACCTTATCACAAACATATCATCCAGCGCAGTCATTCAACAGTATAGGAAATGTATTCCATCATGTAGATGTATGTGTGAGTGTTTATGTCCAGATATAGATACATACATATATATATATATAGATATATCTGGAACATCCCATGTGACAACAAAGCATTACAAAGGAATGAAAAGGAAAACACCAGCAATGCTTGTATTATGCAGTGGTGTTGTCCTATGTAATATCAAGACTCCCTCAGACAGACATGTGTCATTTATACACGCAAACATTTGTACATTGGCCATATACATCACTCTGTGCATGTTATGTACATTAACACAACAGTCCCTGTTCAATCATTATGTGAGAACAGTACTCTTGCATGATGCTGTGTGCGACATCATCATCATGATAAAGGTAAATAGGGTAACCATAGAGGGACAGGTAGTGTTGTGTGTACAATGGGGTCGTCCGCATCACGTGTACCTGGAACATTTAGAAGTCATGTGCATACTAAGATCGTGTGCCTGAGAGACAGGGGTGAGGACAACTGGAGTATGTTGTGATGCATATTAAAAGGGTTACATGTGTCCAGTGGACACGTGTGGGAAATGAGCAGCTATGTACGGGGCAAATGTTGTTCTAGGAACCGATTGGCCTTTTGTTTCCGTAGGGTGAGAGTGGGATGTGGGGGAAGGAAAGTAGGTATGCTCATGAAGGATAGGTAGGGTAGGATGACAGACAAGACAGCATACAGGGTCAGTATATGACACGTGGGGGGATACACCTCAGACAGGGAGGGGTGTTCGGCAGTCATAAGCCCATGAGCCCCCAGATGGAAACAGTGGGATGGAGTTCCGTAGCCATGGGCAGCCACCACTGCACCAAACAGCTGCAAAGATGGCAGTGCTGGGGGTTGTTTAGGAGGGGCAGCCTCACCCAGTAAATGTGACACTCTGCCCTTGAACTGGCGTATATGGCCTTGAAACCCCTTATTGAGCCCTCTACGCACCACGTCTGTGACTGTATGACAGCAGACATGTTCCTGTCTGGGCCTGCTACCAGGGGGGACAGGCCCCATCCTCAGTGGTGGTACCACCACAAGGTGGTGCAGAGCCAACAGAGGTGGAGGTCCAAAGCTGAGCCCCAGATGTGCTGGTGCCCAGTGCCATGGCCAGCTAAAGTGGGACAGGAGGTTCTGCCAGGACCTCCAAACCCATACAGCCTATGGTTTTGCAGTTTAAACACAGATATGGCTTAGTAATAGTCAACAGCATTCAGGATTACATATAACAGCATGCATAGACATGACCATCAACCCAATACAACAGATGGTATACATTTACAGAGGGAGCACAACACATGTATATATACTGCATGACATCTGTACAAAGTGTAGAAGACTTGTGACTGCAGCTATGAACAGTGGCCCATTATTGGTATGTCACTGAGAACCCCAGACAGTGTCTGTCAT
>NC_056734.1:536774303-536814303 GCF_019279795.1 Protopterus annectens
CTAATCCAACATAACGCATCACAGATGAGTAAGGTACAGGTGAGAGTGGCAAATGCTGCATTCTAGGTTATATCCTCATATACATCCACCACCTTGTTCCCAGACTACCAACACATATCCATATGTGGCATGACATAGTATGGTAGACCACCAGATAACCCTTGATTGGTGGACTGTATCTAGGCCTACATCAATTGTGCAAAGTACCCATGTACAGACACAGCTGCATAATGTGTTATGCAATGCAATAATACCACTGTTTGTAACCAGCTCAGTTGTACAGATACCAGGGTCCCTCAGATGCTGTCAGCATTAACACGGTCGACTGTTGCTGTACACCAGTAAACAACACCCTCATGATTGGATATGACCTAACCGTACCTGCCCTGGATATGTACATCCCACACTCATTTAACATAAATTACATTACCATAGCTTTCGTTTTCCTTTCTACATACAGGTGGCTACAGTCATTACACACATGCACATGGCAGATAGCATGCTAACAGTACATAAGGTTCGATGTCTATGTTGACAGAGGTAATATCCCCTCTCTACTGGTCACCCATGACACATATCATATAACACCCCATGTGGCATGTATGTCTTTAGACATGTCCACCTAATGCAATGCCTACAAACATACCCAAATAACAGGACCATAGGACATACACAAGGCCTGTCTTGACAGACTCAGGGAAATCCAGCTCTGCTCTGTGTGTTCCTGAGTAGTCACAGGTGATATGTTCATGATGTGTACAGCCATGTGTGGCCACAGCTCCTACATATACCCCATGTCAACAATTGCAAGCCATGCATGCTGTGTGCTGTCTGAACATTAGCCTTAGTACCACAATAGCCAGTACATGCTGGGGTGAGATGTTTACAAGCCACAGACCTCGTACATACTTGAATGAGTGTACTGCCTAGCTCTAACAGAGCACATTGCTGGCACTATTCCAGTACACATGAGGTGTGTGTGGCAAATATGATGTGCTCACTGTTGACCATTACAGTGCCCTGGCTTCACCATGGCACTGTCAAATAATAGCTTGTAGGAACATGACATGGAATAATGGTGTGTGTGTCATGCTGATATGTGCTGCTGTAATATATGTACACTTGGCTACTCGGTGAAAACAGTGGTGTCCTACCAGTACATAAATACAGCATCCATTATTGTGTAATGCTCGGCTATGTTTCACACATGGCATGGGGAAGGTGTGGAATGTATCCTCTTGACCTGTTAGTGCACGTACTGATGTCGACCGCATATGTGTACATGTATTGATGTTTGTGTAGATTCCATGTGTGTGCAGTGTCTGATGTCTGAAGGTGATTGTTGTCTTAGTACATCATGCTGTTGCAATACAGCCTCAACATTGCCAACTGTATATGGTGATATGCAAGTACAGTAAGCCGTACATGAGGTATGGACAGATGTTTGGACATGACTACTAAGTGGCGGGGCTTCTTTGCAGATGAATGATTACTGAGGACAGCTCACTGGTGTGTTACAACCAGTCCTACAATAACCTGTGTACCTGCTAAGGTCAGGTTTTGTTAATTTAAGTGGAAGACAGACAATGTAGAATGCTGAAAGGGTGACACTGAAGGCAAACCTCATGACACCTGTAACAGTAATACCTCCCCTGTGCATATATCAGCACAGTTGTCAAAGGGATGAGTCAGTAAGCATTGTACCGGATGTGATAGTGCTGTACTTCTGTAGTACCTATCATGAGATAGGCAGGTGTTTAATTCATAGTACTGGCATGTGTGGGTGGGTGTGACCATATATGTCACATATGGTTGGGAATACATCCCACATGTTATCACTCTCCTGAACACTATTGTTGACACCAGTACAGAGTGAAGTGTAGAAAGAAAGGCATAGGCAGGTGTGTGTGACATAGGTGTATATCTTTGTGAATGTTAGTGTGTGTGTGTGTGTGTGTGTGTGTGTGCATTTGTGTGTGTGTGTATGGCTGTCTGGTTCCTGGCGTGAGGCTGTATTTTACCATAGTGAATGTTAATGCCCCCTCCCCCCATCCAATCAATGCAATATAGCATCCCTGTTGATATCATCAATCGTAGACGGGCATACTAACCACCTGTTAGCATGTACACTCTGGGGTGTGACCTGTTGTTACATAGCCTGCTGATGGACCCCCCTAACACATACACTCACTATGCTGTAGTATCCCTACCAATGTCCTCAATCTTAGGCCATTCCCACTACCTGTACATGTGTAATCTCTGTGGCATGTCTTGTAATTGCGTAGTACTATAATGATAATATGCACATAGGCAGGGGTTCTCATCCAAACATTGGCAACTGTGTGTGTGTGTGTGTGTGTGTGTGTGTGTGTGTGTGTGTGTGTGTGTGTCAGAGTATGTGTTACTTTGTCTGTGAATCCCTGAGTGTGTGGATGTGTCTGTGATTGCATGCTGTCATGGCAGTGGGTATTACTGCTTCCCAATGAGAAACCACTATTTCCACTGGCCATTCCCCTTGTCATCCATCATACCACTCTTTTACCCACTCTGCATTCCAGATAACTATACCTGTGATGTCACCCACTGTGGATGTGATGGCTCTGAACACAGTAGCTTACTACATAGCTATCATGCTCTTGGATCATTAGAACAGTAAACATAATTGAAACATGGGAGAATATAACTGTGATGTGGAAGCTACAAAGTGCATGCAGGTATTGTCATACTGACCTGTGGGTAGTCAACATGTACATATGGGACACCAGCAAACACCGACATCCCCCGGCACATGCAACTACACCTGAAAGAGGAAGGCAGAACATCAAGATCAACATGCTGTTAGTGTTGTTACAGATGATACATACTGTCAAACGTACAAAATGCATTCTAAAACTGCAATACATGGTATGTCTGCTGCCTGTCAACACTACTCAACAATATTAATCTACAGTTGTCTACCTAGTATGTTCACACTGTGCATTAGACCATATGAACATGTCCCTGCACCGATGGTGTGGATGACAGAGATGCGGCACAGGCATCATCATATGCACAGGGTGATAATGTTTACCAGAGGCCTAGACTGTGCCACTGGATGACATCATGTGTGTGTGTTAGGGCTTGTGATATCATTGGGCATGTGTGGATGTTATGCGTGTGTGGGATGAGGTGCCCTACATTTGTTTCCAGTGTGTGTGTATGCATGCACACAGGTCTGGCATGTGGCTGGCCTACACAGGGGTATTACTGACATCTGCAGATCGTACAAGGCTGGTTTCAGAGTTCATGGTGTCTGGTCATGGCCACGTGACCTGCGCCTGCCAGGGGTTGCACAGGCACTACCAGGCAGAAGTCTAGATTGGGTACCATCTGATGACACATGTCCACTGGAATCATGTCACTGTTGGGACCGTCCAGGACCATGTGCACGTGACCTGCTGTGGCCTGGTGTGGACTGCACAGCACCAGCTGCACTGCTGCTGCTGCTGCCACTATGGGAGTGGGCATGTGCAGTAGCATGTTCACGTAGACCTTCAACAGGTGATGTAGCTAACCTACGTCCACATGCCTGATGCCTCACTCACACCAGATGTACTAGCACAGACATGCCACGCTCGAGGATTGACATACCATGGTCAAGGACACCCACCATGTCACCCAATCATCTATCCAAAACATCTGCAAGATGATGGTGAGCATTTGCAAGTGCCTGGATGTTGTCAGTTAATGAACGGACAGCAGCCCTCTGAAGCCTCAGACCTTCTCTGTTGTGCTGTTCAGCACGTGCCTGTGCCTCCATTACAGCCCAAAACATGTGTCTGATGGCTCCAGCTGATGTGCTTTGTCTCACAGGGGCATGTTGGCCAGTGGTCCTCCTATGAGCAGCGCTGGTCACATGCCTGTGTGGGACATCACCAGTCTGTTGACTGGAATCATAGTCATCACATTTCCCTGTTCCATGCTACCACCCACCAACTGTCCTTCCTCTATGGCCGGTGGTGATGGGGTATGTGCAGGCAGGGGAACTGTGTGTGAGGATGAGGGGGAGACAGGTGGAATGGCAACCAATGGCACAGATTCAGCCCCCTGACAACCCTGCCTGTGCTTCAATCATACTATCATCAACACTGCTAGAGTCTGTGGGGACACTAACATCATGTGGACCGCAGGAGGGCAACACACCTACATCAACACCTGTGAGGGGAAGACAAGAACTGTACATTACAAGTTATACCAGACACACACAGATGGACAGACAGAGACACACACAGACAGACGGAGACACACAGACAGAGACACAGACAGACAGACAGACACACACACACACAGACACACACACACACACACACACACACACACACACACACACACACACACACACACACACACACACACACGCACACACACACAGACATACACACACAGACACACACACATGTGCACACACACACACACACACAGACACACACACGCACACACAGAGACACACACATACACACACACACACACACACACACACACACACACACACACACACACACACACACACACACACACAGACACACAGGTACACATGCTACATGCAGGTGATATGGCAGATGGCATTCAGCTTAGACAATTATAGTTTCAGCTTAGGCAATTATAGTGGTAGATATCATACATCCCTGAGTTGCACACACCAGCATGCATGTGTTATAGTAGATGGCATGAACCTTACACATTTATAGTGTTGGTTAGCATACATACCTGTATTGCACAATTTGTGTTAGTAGCCTATGCCCCATACCTGCAACACAATGCATACACTTTGCACAGTTGCACCACACTGCCATGGTGTGTGCAACATAGACCACATGTTAACAGACCATTGCTTTGTACATCTGCCACTGATTCTTTGTGTTGGCCCCCACCCCTATGTGTGAGGACATGAGCAGTAGGGTATGTCAACTGCATACTATGTTTGCCTGAGCCCTAGCTTGCATATCTCCCCCAAAGCAGTGCATGTCTGTTCAACATTATTCCGCCTACCCCTGAGCTGAGTGTAGACATTGTAAATGTGGCTGTACACATGGTTGACATGGCTGTCCCTACTTTGCAATGGTGTCGCAGACCAGCACAGGTTTACAGTACACCAGCCTGCTGTGTGGTGTATGACCTTGCCAATCACATGTACTATGACAAGTCTTCTGCTGATGTGTTGAATGACATGCATATATGTGTAACACAATGGTGTCCTTTCCAATCTACAGTATGGTAATGGTGTCCCAATGCAGGGACGTGTTATACTAACATGGGCCTTCAGCTGATGCAATGTTGTCTGTCCACCCTACAATTATGCAGGGATATACTGCACATTGAGCTGATGTACATAGTCATTGCAGGGCATCATGTGGCTTCACAATTGCTATACAGTGTGAGCTACTGACAAAGTTTATAGCTATGGCTATGCTCACATACAATACATATCTAATGTGGAATGTGACCCAAGTCACTGAGGTGTATACACAATTAACCCTAATGTGGAATGTGTGACACAGGTCATAGAAGGGTATACGGATGACACCCCTGCATATCTGCAACCTTATTACTGATACCTGGCAACTATGCCTACACATGGCTAACTTACAAGTACTTTATGTCCCACATGCCATCTGTGTACCTCACACATGAGGAGCAGGCATGACAGTGATGTCTGACACCAGCAAGGTGAATGTACTGTATCTGTGGCTTGATGTGGATGTATGTGTATGTTGTGCAACACATGCATGTATTTGGATACTGTAAAGGTGAATGCTTCCATGTCGTGACACACTCAAGATGTTCAAGACATGTTATGTGATGGTTTCATGTTATGCCTACACAAGCTGTGCACAGGCCTGTATGATGTTTAATGTTTCACATCTGCAATATCACCATTACACAGAGGCCATAGTTGTATTGTGTTGAGCCAATGTACAACAGGGTGTACACACATGTACATCACTTCTACTGTGTGTGTTGCTTCATGTCTCTGGCCATCCTCCATGGCCATGTGTACACATGTTCAGTCCAATGGTTGTGATGGCCATCTTATTTCACATGTCAGTGTTATCCTATATGACATACACCCATAGATGTTATATGCTCCACTGAGGACAGGGTTATGCAGACAAAGGGTGGTATGTATGGGATGTGAGACATGTTTTGCAGAATAGTTGAGCAGTGTTGCACTCAGCCCACTACATATTATAAACATGTCTGATAGCACATGACATTGTGTGACATTCATAGCAAGGGTATACTCCACAAGGGTGTATCCTGTGGGCTGGTCATACTCCAGCTCCAACACATTTAGAGTGTGTGTACACATATGCTCTCTGTACAGTACTGTTCATATTCCCAACATGTGTAATGCTGATATGTACTACCTGTCCCTACAGTGGAACACACCTCCACCATTGTATTCACTGTTGTCCACATATCTGGCAATGACAGTTTGGAAGGTTTAGTGTAGGTGTTTCATATATTCTTCAATTGTTTCACATAGGTAAACAGTGTGATGCATTGCAGGTCTCACAAGTGTCCATTAACAGGACCACCATACATTATGTGTACGTGTGTTATGGCAGATAGCATGCAATTAATATGTTCTGTGCATTATCAAGCCTGGTAAATAATAACAATCTCACCTGACACAGGCTGCTGCCACTGCAAAATGCCAGAGGTACCTAAACAGGAGTGTCACAGCACTAAGATCATTATCCACACCAGTGTGATAGCTACAGGGTGCAATGTCCATGTTAGCACATAAGCCAGTACAATACATTATACTATGGAATATGCACATCTGTGCATACATAGAGTAGCAGACTATAGTATGTGGCATGTGTGCATACATGCCTTGCATATGGAGTTACATTACATATTGTACAGTAACACATGTAACTATGTGATATATAGTTGTGTTTTATGTGCAGTAGTGACTTACCAGGCAACTCAAGGCTCGGTGGTTGAGAGACACCCACCTCCACAATACCATCTAAAGCTTGTGGATGGAGGTCTGCAGGTGTCCCCAGGTTGGCCAGTAGCTCCTCAGTATTTGTGAGTGGGGGCTGGGTGAGTGCCCCCCCCCCCACCTGTTGCACCTTGTTCCCTGGTGTTTTGCCCGCCTTATCAGGTCAGTGCAGTGTCGGCACACCTGCTGATAATTGCAATTGTGACCACCAACATCATTTACCCTCCTGCAGAGTTCCTCCCACAGGGCATCCCACTGCTGTGCATCCTGTGGCACATGGCTGAAGAGCATTGTGTAGTTGTCGAGGAGGTATGGGATGAGGACCTCATCCTCCAAGCAGCTGTACACCAGCAGTCTGCTACATGGCATACCTGGAAGACATAATGATGGAAACAGGTCATAGTAACTCACAGAAAAGTACAGCAGTATAGCTGAACATACATGTGTATCACATTTATTAAGATTACAAATACATCATTGTAAATCTACAAGACACTAACACCACTGGCATGTATAAGTCACACATATTTGACACCTACTGGTGATGTGATGTTATCCCCATATATGTGTGTGTCATGTGATGACATTGCTCATACATCATGTGGATGTTGTCTTGACGTGGCCATGTCTGTTTGCTTGTAGTAGTGCCTTTACCTATCAGCACATGCCTGGATGTGTTCACATTAATGCAATTGACCTTAATGCTGCATATATGTCACATATATAGTCATACATAGCCATTAGGGACATGACCTGTGACCCTACAGACTTGCAAGCATGTATGTGTTTTGCCATATGCATCTACATGGCACTGTACAGCTGTGTAGCATCCTGCCATGCATTGCCTGTGTTACACATGTAACACATGAGACAATAGCTAGCCTGATGGTATTTGCAGGGTTGGATATCAACTATAGCATGTATGGTCATAGTGATCTAGTAGGCTATAGGCCCTGGGCCATTTATGAGCCTAGGTAGACAGGTTACCTAGCTGTAGGCAACAGACAGGTAAGTTTCAGTGGCCAGTTCAAGCAGTGCCAAAGAAGTGATACACATGGTTACTGATATATTTGGCATGCGGTCATCATGCCATGTCACAGAGAGGGGCGAGGTGCAGCTTCACTGGACAGGGATGCATAGTATGGCAAGAGTATGTTAAGTGTATGGGACAGGGATCTGTCAGGCATGTTGTGATCCTTGTACTAGAAAGGTGGATGTCCATGACATATGTGTTTATTTGGGATCAGGATGTGTTAAGTGTAGCATGTCCAACACCTCTGGGTTGGACATGGCTTTATTCAGTGTAGGCGGCATGCTACATAGTACAGCTAGGAATTGGGAAGGGTAGTGTAGGCCATCTACACATGGGCAATAACCCTTAAAGGAAATACGTGATCTATTATGGGTCACATGGGTGTTGAGTATGGCTGAGCAGTTATCTCTATATTCCTGGATGGCACCCTGTCATGATTAGGGGTGCCACATATGACTACATGTCTTTTGTGGTGATGTAACTATCAAAGGGAAGTACTGTCCAGCTGCATCCCATACACACAGTTGCCATTATGTTGACCGCTGCCTAGGTGGTAGTTAATGGGTACAAGGTTTGTAACATAGGGGATGACAATGCCATATTTAGCTGTCAGATTGTGGCCATACATCACACACCACACATCTGACACACTAAGGCCCTTCTGTATGTTGAACGCAGCACACATTGAGTTAACTATTGCTCCTAGTTTATAGTCATTTGCAAACATCAATAGGCTGATGCCTTCTGTGTTAGTCTGTGTGGTATAGATAACAAAGAGGGGGAGTATCAGGAATGACCTCTGTATTACTGTGGCTGGCACTGGTTTGATGTGCGTGTATTAGTCAGACACCTTCTGTAGTGTTGGTTCTGCCAGCAGTCCAGTTGCCAAACACTCCTGTGACATAGGAATATACACCTAGTTTACTGAGTGTAGCTGGAACACAGTATGGGTGATGGTGTCCTACGACCTGGCAAGGTCATGATATGCAGTGTGAATCAACCCTACTGTCATCTACAGCTGTACTGAGTACATCAATTACGTTGACCACGGTTCATGGCCATACAGACCAGACTCAGCAGGGTAGTTGTGCACTATGTCCCATTATCAATGGTGTCTCCCCCTTTGTGGGGTGTGATAACTGTTGCTGTGCACCATGCAGTGTGTACACAGCCTGACATGGAGCTATGATTGAACTTGATGTGTATGTGGATAGCTGAATGTTCTTACATTTGTGTAGGATACACCCTGGGATGTTGACAGGTCCCATGAAAGCTGTATGTATGGCTTTAGAGAGTGCAGCTTGTACCTGCATAGTCGTTAGTACAGGGGCCCTGTAGTGTACATGGATATATTACTAAGTGTAACTGTTGGGGGTGGGGAGGAGGTGGGAGTGGGTTTATGTTCTCCAAGACCCTATCTGGATGAACGGGTGCTATTTCTGTAGATGCAGTACTTCCCATGCCATAGTGCTGTGCAGCACGTCAGGTCTTGTCGTTGCCATTATGATTAATAACACAGCTATAGTTTGCTCTGTGCTTGGCCTCATAATATGTGGCTGATAAGTTTCACAGTAACTTTGCATGGTTTTATATGGTGTATCTGCATCTTACTGAGGCTGACCAGGGATCACCTACACTCATGTATGTTCACTCTTGCAACAGTTACTACCTTCTGTGGTACAGTTTAAAGCATGGTACCACCAGTTGAATGGGTTGAATCCTGGTTCTGTTTCAATGGCACAATTACTGCACATATGTGACTGCTTAAGGTTCATTTGTGTAGGATTCAGCATTTGCACATGCATTGTCAATCTGCATGGGTGCCATGGCACTCACCACTCTGCTCTTAGGAAACATAACATTGGCATTGGAGACTAACTATGTGTAGCATACTGTTAGCCCTGTTTATGTGACTATGTGATCCAGGTCAGTGGGGTCGATGGAATCCAACATGCATTGAGCGCAGGTGTTGGTACATGAGGAGTCTTCCCAGTTCATAATGGAATAGTTGAGAGTAGCCATTATTATGGTTCTGTCTCAGACCTAATCTTCCCCATTACAGCACATTATGACAGTTGGGAAGTCCATGGCCTGGTGGGTGATCTGTCTCAAGGTGCATTTTGAATTCCACTTTGGCACAAAGGTAGTTGCTCAGCATAATGCATCTGATGTTATGCAAGTTCAATTAGCATGGGGGTGTACATATCCTTCAGGAATATGGACAGACCTGCGGCCTGTGTGTTCAAATAAAGGATAATGGGCAAGAGGTGAGGTATGTGTTCTAACATGGTCATGCAGGTGTGCTCTCCAGAGCATTGAAACATGTCTCAGCCACTGCACAGATATGTTCTCCATGTTAGGGATTGACATATGTGTGTCCGTATAGTGGTTCTGATATGTATTACTGTGTAGCGAGACCCACAGTTTATTGCTTGGCTGTCCCTGTAACAGCAGTGGACCTTCATTTGAACCATGCATGATGAAGGCACTATAGGGGAAGCATGAGCCCTAGGCAGTATCCAGATTGCCAGGGGTGACAGGTGCAGGCCCTGTCTGGCAAAGCATCATGGTCTGTCAACCATGATATCCCAGGATGACAGATACTGGATACCCTGTGACATGCACCACTACACTAGACAAATGTGGAATACAGTCCTTTTGTCCCTGTGCTGCAGTATCATTCTGGCCAATGGCAAAATGCTACCCAGGCCTTGGGACATACCTGCATGGGCTACAAGACCTGACAGTTCCTACATGTGTTTCCATGCAGCCCAGGCTACTGCATCACAGGTCATGCACAACAACATGGAATATGCCAGAGCCATGTGTATAGTTCAAAAGGTTGTCTGAGTGTATGAGTATGTGGCTAATCATGGCAGACAGGCAGCTGACAGTATCTATACCCTCGTATAGGTTGGTGTGTAACATAGTGCTAGAGTTTGCATTCACAAATGAGTACTGTTGGGCATGTTTCCAGTCATGTGTTCAGAGGTGTGGCACAATTATGCAAACTATGGCATACAGTTTGTGTATTTCGGTGTCTGTCTCTTCCTGCTTGGGGGGGGGTCACTTGTTTGGCCAGAAACCTAGATGTGTCTGTGAATGTGTGTGATTTCCGGTAGTGTGTGTGGGTGTCCTTACTGTGTTCTAGTAAGGATATGTGTTGGTTGTGTTGATGAGCTGCATGTGTTAACCTACACCTCATGACTACCCAGTCCAGTCATGGCTGTAGACTGGGCTGCCTTCCAGCTTACCCCTGTAGCTGCATCCCAAACAATGTGTGGAATGTGGTGTTAGGTGGGTCTGGCAGTTTACATGGCATAGAGATTACATTCCCCCAGGATGGACACATACACAAAGTTGACATTAGGAAACATCAGTAGCTGACTAGTGGACATGCCTGTATGCGCAGTCAGTACTAAAAGTACCAAGTACTGTATTTAGTTTACGTATTGCCTATGAAGATGTTTTAGACAGTGATGCTCACATGTAAATATTTGTGTTATGGACGTGACAACACTGGCTATTACGGAAACATTGCAGCTACCTTTAGCAGCAATCCTCCTCTGAGGAGCACATCATATCCTGTTAGTTGATTACAGATGATGCAAATGTCTACAGGTCTGTTTCCTTCTTTGGGTATATACTCACATATCCATCAGGACCATGAGCTCTGCTGGGCACAGGCACCCACTCTCCAAACAGAGTCATGTATCAATAGACTCTGCTACCACAATCAACATGATCAGGATATAATCAGATAGTGTGAGCCATCACCTATGATGCGGCTATTACACATGGGCAGCTGTCTCCTACATCTTACACTCCTACTGCAGATGTTACACTGGAGTTAAAGATGATATGCAACCTGTTTCATTACCAGTGCTGTGCACTACCTTACATACAGTATGTGGAGGCGGCTGTTAGGTTGGCAATGAGAGGTTGGGCTACACAAACCTGGTAGTTCAATCAGTGTGTCTGTACTCTCAATATCCACTCTATGTAGGTATGCACATAGCCATTTGGCCCAGCCCTATAACAAAGGCCACTACACATTTGCATAACATGTACACATGCACAGCTGTTATTGCTTGCAAACAATAGTAGAGAGGTGGATATTACATGTGTTATGTGCATGGATAGTTACCTGGCTCTTCCAATTATCTTTGCTATCATGCTGCTAATCTGTCAAATGAATACTTATGCTATGTATCCTGTCATTGAGTATTGTAATTGCCAATAGACATAACTACTGTTTGCATAACATAACAGAACTGCTATGTAGAATAGAATACAGATCTGCCTAGAATACTGTACATTGCACAGTTATTGGCACAATATCCTGCAATGCATACCATATTTGCACAGTAAGCCCACCTTTAACATGTCCATCTTACTTATACACCCATACATATGTCGACTGTTACAATATATCAACATATACTATCCATTGTTATAGCACATACATGTTGGACCAATCCTGACACTGACAGTGGCTGGAAGTGAATTGGTGGGTTCCAAACCCATATCATCCCTTGTGGTGTATGCGGAGTGTGCTGTGTGACCTACAGCAGTATACACACAGAATACTACAAGCATTACTATTGCTCAAAAATACATTGCTACAAGATAGCTATTTCCACTATATGCACTGATTACACTGTAATTCTTACAGTACAGGTACTACATACACAGACATACTACGTTATACATACCAGCTTCATAATCGGAGGTGTTATTAACTAGTGTTACTCATTTTCGGTTCATTTTTCAGTGTTTTGTACTGTCCTACAGGTAGATATAGATGGGTTGAATGTGCGACACGGCAATCTTTTATAGTTACAGATCAGTAACTTGTGCTATCCCGATGACCAATTGGTGTTCTTAAGTAGCTAATTACATGCATATCAGCTGCGCTGCTACTGCCTTAGCCAATACCATGGCTACAGTGGAGTATAACTGAGTACTCCACTTGGGTGTTGTCCCTTTGCCTTACTTGTGAGGAAGACAGTGTGGAAGTTTTGTTTGGAATCTATTGCAACAGCTGTATGGAGACGAACAGTAATATATTGTGTGTAATGCCTAGAGGATTTGGTCTAAATGTGAGTACTGTTGTTATATTTCTGAGCATTGCTACTTGTGCAAGGTTTGTCTGTACCTAATACTTCTGCATATGTTTCAGTCTGACCAGGTTGTTTGACCAGCTCAAGGCTGCATAGCTATGCATATAATGTTAGGGGGTTTACAGTGTGATTACCAGACATATTTAGTTTGGTGTTACTGTGTATCATACTGTGCTAATAATCAGTACTCGGTAAAACTTCCTGGTGTACAAACCTTTCAACCCTCTGAAACGGGATTAGTTCATACAAACCCTGTTACATCAGCAGCTGTTCAATTGTATAATGGCAACTATTTCACATAGGGCCATGCTAGAGTGTCTGTGTCCAGGTATGTTAAGGTTTCAGCAGATGTTGTACAGTAGTTGCATAATTGGTTATGGTATGACAGTATGTATTGATGTAATTATTTCGGTTGTGGGGTAAATGTTGGTGGGTGTATATAGCACATGCAGGTACGTAGGAACCCCTTTTATACAATGTCTATATGTGTGTGGGTGTTCTTTCCCTATGTGAACACCTATCCCTTAGTGGACTAATACTATGGTAATAGCAGGCTGATTCATTAAGGCACTATTAAATGCTTCCTGTATAGCATGCAGGTACTGTTAGTCCTTGAATCCTTTTGGTAATACATCGGAATGTAATAAAGTTTTGCAAAATAAAAGCTTTCTGTGTAATTCTGTCATGGATATTTGCAGTCATTGCAGTTGGGTTGGTGACTGTGTCCATAGAAAATATTTCTAACAGTGTATTGGCATATACTCCTCATATGTTATGTTCATATTGTTTGGGGGGGGGGCAGAATGTGTGATTGCTGTGGTCCATGTTATACTCAGATATGACCACTTCAGATTCTGTCTACAGACATGTATGTATGTGTGTGTGTGTGTATATATATATATATATATATATATATATATATATATATATATATATGAATATACACATGTGTGTGTGTGTGTGTGTGTGTGTGTGTGTGTGTATATATATATATATATATGTATATGTATATGCATATAGATATATACATTACTGCATATGTTTATCTGTACCTCCATAGATGTGTAGATGTTTTAACCTATCTATATATCTACATATATATGTAGACCTGTATATATTGACATGTCTCTATGTATCTCTCCCTCTCTCTCTCTCTCTCTATATATATATATATATATATAATATATATTTATCTATATATGAGCATACACCTTTAATTGGGTACATGGCGAGTTGTCCTATTTCAACACAGTCCTTCCTTTTGTGTTTTAACCTGTCTGCATACACAACTGGGATAGGTACATCCCAGGCAGCTTAGTGTTAGGTTACTCTTAGGATGGTGTACATGGTTGCGGGTTCTACTCCTGGAAGGTGTTATTATTTTACCTCTCAGAGTAGGCACTGGTAGGGAAAGTGCGAATAATGCACATTAACACAGTTGTGAGCATGTTTGCTTTTGGTTTGCGCAACGTTAAGCAAAGGTGAAACGTGTGAAGCACTTCTCCATTTACCATGTTTCAGCGCTGCTTACCATCGCTCAAACACATGGAAACCCGCTTACGACTGCTTAAGAGTGCTTTAATCCACCTGCAGCCAAAAGCCCTTATTCTGGCCCTCAAAATAACCTAACAGCCCTTGCAGGTCTTGAACCCAGGACCATGAGCACCACAGTCACTGACTTTGCCACTAAGGCATCTGAGATATGTACGAATGTTATGGTGTTTAGAATATACATTGTAGTACAGACATTCCCCACTACTGAAAACAAATGTGACAGTCAGTTGGTGTGCATATGTCTGATACATGTTAATGTTCATATGTTTGTGAAATTTGGTGTTGCAATGTGACATGACAGGGTGAATTATGAATGAGAAAGGTTCTTGCTTTGTGTTCTTTTTATATTGTCCCTATACTCCATGTATGCCCCTCCGGTTCACTTATTGGACATCCGACCCAGGACCTCCTTGATGTATGATTGCATTACCCATCATTCCTCCCCCACCCCAATCTTCACATACACAACAACCACTCCTTCTATGATGAATTAGGTTAATATTAATTGTTGTAATACCAGAGCTGCATGTGTTTTGTGTACACTCCAATTCCTCTGGAGTGCTTCTGTGTCACGAAGTGTGTTCATAGATGTTTATATATATATGGCTACTGATGTAACTGTATTATATATATATATATATATATATATATATATATATATATATATGTATATATTTTATATTAGTTTGTAACAGTAATACATATGCAGGCTGGAATGTGTTGGTTCACAAACTACAGTACATTACAATGCACTGCACATATGTACACAAACTGACTGTCCCATTTGTGATCATTACAGTGAAATGCATATGGTATAAGGTGCAGTCTCAAGACCATGAAACATGTGTAAACCGCGGATGGCTTAGTGGTAAGTCCCATGACTATAGTGTGCATGGTCCAGGGTTCGATACCTGCGATGCTTTACAAATGTTTTTTACTGCAGAATAAAACTCATTTAAGCAGTTTTAAGCATGTTTAAAAGTGTTTATGTGACATTATAGCAGCGGTTAAACACAGTTAAACAAACTTTGTAACGTATAACCTGTGCGCGCAAACATTCCCACATCTGCTAACTACTCCGGATATATACATGTCAGTGACGTAACATCTCACTATGTGCTGACATAACATTACATTCTCTGTTGACTGTACTCTCCAGCACACATGGGTTTATATGGGTGTTTCAAATGTTTATTATACAGACGATTACTACCTATATATGCAAGCTGTGGTTAAGGTATAATTTTGCACATGATAAACATCTCTGCCTTTATTGGGATTGCAACCTCGAATGCACAGATACTATGCAGATGCTGTAAGCATTACACTGTTGATATTAACGTTGCTTCCACCTATTTCCGATTTAGATGATTCCTATGTGTAAGCTAGGGTAAGCAAAGGGCGGAGGTCCCCAGACTCACTGAGCTTCACGTACTCTTGAAATAACAACATATAACAAATGTACTGTGAGGCAATGCATTACATTCCTAACTACATTAGGCATAGCCCCTCAGTGACACACTTCAAGGGAAACCTTGTTGTGTGAATGGGTAACAGACTATACACCCCTGGGACCATGTGTCCCAGAACAATACAGCCAGGGGGTGGGGGAGCCTGTCCAGTTTGATAGCTGCAAGACCTGTTGGGGGAATTGAATGGTGTTGAATTGCCACATTAACATGCCCTCTTTAGATCACAAAGTGCCCCTATCACCCTCCACAACCCCAGTCTTCAACAGCTTCCAGCAACTCTGCCTGGAATTGCTTCATTGGCTATGCTTGACAAAGGCTCAGTTACTTCATCAATGGTGCGGGGAAGGCCAACACACTGTAGCTATGCTTCTAATTGCCCTTGGGCAGATAGGTAGTAGGCTATCTGTGAACCTCTAATGTGCAGGCCATCACAGCCATGATATGTGAATAAACAGACCTTCAGATCACAATATACAGTGAGAAATCACTATGTAGTCAGGAAACAGTTGAGTACAGCAAGAACATACAGAAGACTGATACTTAGTCACTCCAAAAGCCTATCTTGGAAGCTAGAAGACTTGTATTAGTTTAAGGCTTTCTATTGATTACCAGTAGGTTACCTACAGGGGAGATGAAAAATGAGCACAGATGGGGAACATGCATGCATTGATACCATACCAGCCTATGTGTTAGCCTTAGGCTTTGAAATACTGGCCAAGGCTATTGGTGCCCCCATGGTGCCATATTTAGGAGAGTCTTGAAGGTGAATACCAGCTCCGTAAATAGCACAATAGCATATTCAATGAGGATTATGCTACTCAATGCTAGGGGCTGTGATCACAACATCCATGCACTCACAGCACTCCTCAGGATTGACAATATCAACATCTGTGCTTTAACTGAAATCTGTCTTAAGGCTCCTGAGAGCACACCAGCACTACCAGACTACAACCCATACCACACATTTCAGCCACAGAACATGGACTGACAGACATGGAGGGGCTGTATCCATATTCATCAGGGATACCTACACCTCCAGGTTAGTGGGGCAGCATGATACCTCTGTGATCCTCCATGTGCAGCTAACATCAGCCACAACTGCAATGTGGAATGTGCCCTGCTACAGAACACCCTCCATGACCCAGGACCTCCACTCCACCTACCTGGAGACAGTGGAAAACATGACAGTCCTAACGCACACCCTAGCATTGGTTGATGTCAACTACCATACCCTTAACTGGGAAACATACTCCGGTACTCACTTCCAGGCCCAGCGCTACCTGAAATGTATCACCTTATATGCTCTGTATCAGTTGATAACCTCCCTAACGTGGGGTGGAAACTACTAGATGTGGTCATCACCAACATGAGCAACAGGTGCACCACAGCGGAGGTTAACCGGTCACTGGTTAGATCTGACCATGAACTATTCACTGTTTCCACACCATAGCATCTCCCCCACCCACGGATACCACAGTGTATACCTTTCCTACAGCTAAATTTACACTACTAGTGACAGGGGTGTGGGGTTTCAAAGCCCCCATGCTAAGGGGAAACACTGCTCAAGATACAGACAGATTTGCAAATACAGTCTATAAGCACCTACACAAATGTATGGATCGTGCCATCAATGGTAAACCAAAACTCACTCCTCCTAGACAAGGACCTGGTCTGGTGGACCTCTGCAATAAACAGGCTATACTAGAGAAGTAGGACAGTGTTCCAGACACATAGCAAATCCCACAAAGAGCAGACATCCGTGACCACTATTAGTATGATACGTAGGTCCCTCATGACATCATCCAAGGCTAACATCAGCAGAAGAATACGCAAGGATTTGAAAGATAACCACAAAGCCTTCTTTGGCTATGTCAAGGATCTACATGGTGACACACAGATTTGCACTGTACCAGTGAAATATAGCACAAAATATGCTGACCCTACTGATATCGCCAACATCCTTGCAGATACATTCGGTGCATACTTCAGTGCATACTTCGCCCCATAAAGAGCCCACAACACTACCCGAAAGGTACAGTATCCTAACCATCAGAGACACACAGGTGGAAATGGCCCTCTCTAACAGCAGAACACAGCATCAATGGAGGCAGATGTTGACCCAGACTGCATCTTGCAAACTGTACAAGACAACCTGTCCCCCACCTAATTAAGCATTCCTACCTCAGCCTCTCCACAGGCTACATGCCCATACACTGGTGCGTGGCAATGGTTATTCCACTCCCTCAAGGTGGAATCACAACTGACGATGGTAACTACCACCCCATAAGCCTGACTAGCCTGGTCTGCAATGGTATGGTTTGCATTCTCATGGCACTCATTAACAATGACATTGGTAACTTCTGAACATGTGTCTCAACCCAGGTCAGCTTGGTTGAGTGCAGTTCATGCCTACTGAACCTGTTTGACGTCTTACATACAGTCACCAAGACATTAAATGATGGGGGAGGTGGTTCACACATACTACCTGGACCTCACCAAGGCTTTTGACACCATGCCCCTCTCAAGTATTACTGATAAACACACCAGCCTGTACATTCATCCATACATCACAGGTTGGGTTGCCAACGGGCTTACACACAGAACCCACATGGTATGACTAGCAGTCTCCAGGTCCAACTCTTTAACAGTCACAACTGGTGTCCCACAGGACTCAGTCCTGGGTGTCCTACTGTTTGGCATATACATCTCAGATATACAGGCAAACACAGGTGGACTACGGCAGACCATGTTTGGCAATGACTGCGAATTGGGAGCCATGATTGATAGTCCAGCTGACATGGACATCCCTCAAGGGGCCTCACAGAGAACGTCACAGGGTGCCAACGACATGGCCTCCAGCCAAGTGCCATTAACTGCATGGTCATTTCATTGTGGAATTGGCACCCACATATTAACACGTAAGCGGCAGCCACTTTAATACAGACGAGGTAATGGGGTATCTGGGGACTAAGGTAGATAGTGATCTCCCCTTTGACAATCATATCTCCACAGTAGTTAGGACATCCTTCTAGGTAGGCCATCTGATTACTAAAGGATTCCCATCTAGACATACTGGGGTTATAGTGCCCATTTACTCATCACTCATCAGTCCCATCATAGGGTATAACAACCCATGTGGGATGTACCTCAGAGGACACGTCCAACAGCTGGGGGGTCCACAAATGTACCTCGTCAAAGGGAATACTGGCCTCCAACATATGGACTATGCAGCCAGACTGAATAAACTCCTGCTTTACTCAGTGGCATCTCGTTTACCCAGAGATGATCTCTACTGGCCAACACAGCCATGTTGAACTCAGGCTTGATGGATATGCTCCACCTATGGGAATCCATGTCACAGTGAGCCACACACACTGTAGTGAGCTGAACCTTGCCACAACAATAACTGGAACATGCTGGAGGGACAGCTTCCTGTCACAGACACTCCCCATACTTTGAAACAACATCCCTAACTACATTATACAGAGTCCCTCAATAACACTCTGCAAGAGAAACCTTGAAGGGTGGATGGGGAACAGTAGATGCACCCCAGGGATCCTGCCATTGGCTCTGCTCCACAGAGGGACAGTTAATGAATCAATGGGTGGCAAAAGCTGACACATTTTGGCTGGCCTTATGAATGGCCTCTGGCAGTTGGCCAAGTACCTACCTATCCGTTCATCTGCTTTACCTACCTATTAATCTATACATACAGTATCTGCATATGCTGATAGCTTAATTTACTGTTCAGGTGTTGACTTACCTTGTGCCAATGGCTGTTGTGTGTGCAATAGCTGAGGGCTGCCTATGTTGGATGCAGACAGTAGACTGCCTATACATGACAATTTACAGGTAGTCTTGTGTGTGTCCATCCATTTTTACTGTGTGTGCAGGTTGAGAAAGATGTCAGTCCCTAGGTGCCTACACTCAGTGTGTGTGCTATAAGTTCCCTCTTTGCCAAGTCATGGGCATACTGGGCATGCCTCCGTCTGCCTACTGGCGCTGGCTCAGGGTGTTCATGGTCTGAGTACCTCTGTGCCTGTGGGGCCCTTGGCAATGGTGATGGGCTGTGAGGGCCTTCACCATTCTGTCCCTTCTGCAGCAGTTTCCGCAGGACCATATTGTGTAGCACTGCACACACTATGAAGATGTGGGCACATGTGCCTGGAGAGTACTGTAAGGCTCCACCAGATATGTCCAAGCAATGGAGCCATGATTTCAGCATCCTGAACACATGATCTATGATGATTCTGGTTTGTGCATGTGCCTCATTATTGCGTTCCTGCATGGGTGTGTGTGCATTTTTGATGGGAGTCATCATCCATGGTTCCAGTGCATAGCCAGCATTCCCCACCAGGTGGCCATTTGGGATGTCCACCCTGGCAAATAACCAATACAGCTGTGAGGCATGCCAGATGTGGGAGTCGTGATAGCTTCCAGGGCTACCAGCACACACATCCATGATAATGCCCTGTGCATTGCACACGACCTGACAGCTGATGGAGGAGTATCCCTTGCGGTTTATGTAGCACCTACCCGGCTTACCGGGTGGTGACTTGATGTGTATGTGCGTGCAGTCTATTGCACCCAGTACCTCTGGGTATTCTGCCACATGGTGGAAGAGACTCATATTGCTGGTCAACTCCTCCTGCATTTGGGGGAAGTATATGTGCTCATTGGCATGTGGTAACATCGCATCCAGGAACTGGTGTAGTACCCTGGATGCTGATGCCTGTGAGATCCCCATGATATCCCCAGTTGGTCTTTGAAAGGTACCTGTAGCTAGTATTCTCAGGCTTACACATACCTTCATATCCACTGGGATGGGTTCCCCTCTGTTTGTTCTGGCTCTGAGGCGTGGCCGGCAAAGCTCCACAAGTTGCTGTAGGTTGTCCCTGTCCACCCAGTAATGTTCTACTATCTCCAGATCATGTAGCCCCTGGTAGGTTACCCTGGGTCTGAACACTTTCCTCCTCCACTGGTGCCTGCGGTGATCATGTGCATCATCCTCCACTCCACCTTCAGTCTCCAACATATGCTGGTGGATCAAAGCTATGGCAGCCCCTAACATGTACATAATAAAACTTCCCCATCTGTATACAGCACTGGTGCAGAGTGTATGGGAATACATAAATGTGTGTGAGGTGCTTTCACACTTTATAGTATTGTGCTATGGACGCTGCTGATGTAAGTGGGTGTGTATGAGCTATTCCAGCTGCTGTGTGTCTTAATTATGGGATTTGCAATGAGTACTGCAAGTGTGGAGTCTTTACTGTGGAGATCTACTTGCCTGCCTTCATTAATCTGTTGCCCTTTCATTCACTTTTAGACCTGGATCCCCTCCCATTATCAGGCATGCATCCATCTGCCGTCTTTTTTGTTTTGTACTTTCCCTACCCAGTCATGGCAAAATGTGCCTTGTAGCTGATATACTGCATATTGGCTTTGTTCTGCTTTGACACTTTGAAGTTTTCTTTGCAGTACAGCCCTTCCCCTTCCCTGTTCTGCAGGTAGCTGCTTGCAGCCTTGCTAGCTGTTGTCAATGGCCCACTGTAGGCTCCTAGGTGTTAATTAGTCTTTGTAATCCAATTTCACTGCTGCAGCATTTCCTTATTTCTTTCCTATATCCTTCCTGTTTCAGCTGCAGTGTGTGCAACACATACCCATTTACCGGGTTTATGTGTGTTTTCATCTCCGTTCACATGCATACTCGGTTACCTTGTGTACTCTCAGCTATGCATAGCTATGGGCAATTCAACACACCCCTATCCTGCAGCTTTGCCTAGCTAGGGGCAGACCGGTTCAGCAATGCTCCAATGTGCTTACAGCAATGGCGACACACCCCTCTCTTGATGTCATCTTTATCGCAAGGGCTCACCTCAGTGTTATAATGCTACATTGTGCGGTGCATCCTTACACCAGTGGGGAATCTGCGATTCACTATTACTCCTCTCATTTGCATGGCATTGCCTACTAACTCCTAGCTACTGTGCATAACACTGTCACTGCCCCTTAGCAACCCTTGCACCATGAATATGGTGTAGCATGCCTGCCATTGACTATTATGGGGAAATCATGATATGTGTTTCATTGCAGTTTTATTCTATATTTTTATATATTCCTTGCGATCCCCTTTGCGCACCGCTGCCCTGCGCTTCCACGTCGCGATAGTGCGACTATATATATTAAATGTTAATTTTATATTTTGTAAATTTTTTTATGCCAATGGCTATATATTTAGCCATTGGCATATATTAACAATATAATACATGTGTTTGGTCGGCTGTCATGGCTCCGATTTTATGTTTGCAAAAATGTAACCCGTTTTCTATGGTTTACATTTCTGCATGCTTATACTACGCCTGCACCACTTCCTGAATCACTACATACTTTCATCTGCATGCTACATTGCTGCACATGGACAATTAGCATACAAGGCTCAGGAGTTGTGCGGGCGTAGCGTGCGCAGGTAGTGCACGTGGGAACAGCTTGTACCTGAATCACTCGGTGGCCATCTTTGGTGTTAGGTACGCTGACACTATGCCTGCACCTGGCACAAGCTTCATGAATCCCGGAGTATGTATGCTACAAAAGCATTCTTCAAAAGAATATCTCTGCAGGCCTGAAGTTAAATGAGGGAAGAAGTATTATCAGACAGAAGCAGCTTCACTTTTTGGGACATTTGATTGATGAATCTAATGTGAGAGCAAATCCAAAAAAAGGCCAAAGCTATCAGACAGCTGTAATCCCTTAAGAGTTTTAGGCATGGTAAAATGGGTAACTAAATCTGTCACCCTTCTACTGCTTAAAAGCCAATGTGTAATCTCTTAAGTAACAAAGATGCATGGACTCAGGGTCATACTTATCAAACTACCCTTGATCACTCGAAAGAATTGCTGACAACATTTCAAGGCCTTAATAACTATGACATCAGCTGAGCTAGTCATATCCGCAGATACTAGCAGTAGTGGGTTGGTGGTTTGTGCTATTTTATTTCCATGATAAGGAATGGAAACTGAAAACAGTGTCTTACATTTGCCTAAGCATGTCAAAAAATTGAAAAATATCTCTGCAGGTTCAAAAAATTGAAAAATATCTCTGCAGGTTCCTTTAAAGAACAGTAAGGACTTGGACATTATTTTGTTACACCATCAAACACTGCTGTTGCTGTTTAGGAGATATAAGCTAACAGAAGAATATGTCACAAGTAAATCCCAGCTGTACTCCTTACAGGAGGAATAAGACAACTCTTCTCACTCTGAAGATGACTTTGCAATCCAAGCAGCCTAAATGAAGATACAGCTGTAGGGAGCAGTCATAAAAAGGAAAAAGGCCTATGACTTCAAAAGATTTCATGGATTAAGAATGTGCCAAGAGTACATCCCAGAGTCATACCTCTCAACCTGTTAGAGCAAGAAATCTGAGGAATGGGGTTTAAAAGAAGGCAGGATTTGAATGAGCCATGTAATGTCTGACTGGCAATAACTGGATAGATTATAAGTGTTGTATAATGTTTGGAACTAAAATTATGTCAGTAAGGTTTTTGATGCAAAATTCTTGCAACTAAGATTATGTCAATCTGGTTTGTTTTCATTTACATAAATGTATGATTGCCTATGTCATAAGTGATAATTTAATAAAGATGTTTCTTGTTTAAAACAAAAGCCATAAATAATGGGGAGACAAATGCCCGACAATAAATGAGCATGGGGTAATACACACACACACACACACACACACACACACACACACACACACACACACACACACACACACACACACACACACATGCACACATACACACACACATACACACGCACGTGCGCACTCGCACACACAACTTTATATAGTGTTTAAAAGCAGACTACATACTGCAATGATAATATTAAGGACAACTGGAAATTTGAAATGGTGGTAAAAAAATGTCAGAAAGACAGTTCATAGAGTTGCCATTTTCTCCTAAAAACAAGAAAAATACAGCAATTTCAAAACCTAGGGTATCAACAGCACCTTTAAGGTAGGAAATGAAATTTCACTTTTTCTAGAAGGAAATGCATTCATAGAAACAGGGATTTACATACATGTAATTATCATAATGTTACAAACACATTTATATGGATCATGAAGAAAATGCACTAGACATATTAATTGTAATATACACTGATATATCAGTATATGTCTAGCATTAATTTTATGTAGATTTAAAAAATTATGCATTTAGATAAAAGAGCACCTGGTAGTTATCAGAAAAGTAGAGAGCTGGACATTAAATGGGAACTCTAAGTGATAATAATATATTTTATCATCATATTTGGTACACAGGTCTGAACATTTCTTCACAAATACCAAGCTAGCAAATTCAATATTATGACTGCAGAAAAAAGCGATAAATGCAGTTTGGGACAAAGTAAGTTGTCCCGGTCCATTGAGTAAGGGGGTAAAGGGGTAGAAAGGAAGGTAAGGATTGTAGTTGGTTAGGATAGTGGGTTTGTGGTGGTGAAAGGGTTAAGGAGTGAGGGAGATGTAAAAGGAAGTGAGGTAGGAGTAGGTGGGACTTCTGACAGTACTAAGGGTTTGGGATTAAAGGAAGTAGGCACATTTGGCGTGAGTTGTTGGAGTGACAACTAGCTTATGTCCAGATGACCTGTAGGTATCATGGATGAAGATGGCCAAATTACCAGAGCTAAGGCAGAGGTGCAAGCAATTGTGCCCCAAGTGGAGGAGCTGTTCCAGGAGGCAGCAACATTGGAGTTGGTACAGGAACCTGAACAGACCCCAGGTCGGAAGAGGCGATGCATGGTGGTGAGAACCCCAGCCGGGGGGGGGAGCAACAGGCATCGCAGCAGGTGATAGCAGTGGAGACACCGGTTCCCAGCACATCACACGAAGAAGGTGCAGTTAATGGTTTTATTATGGCAGCATTGTCGGGGGAGCTAGGGGTTGAGGATTGTGGGGTGGGGAGGGATAACGACCTGTCAGTTGGGGATCTTAGGGCGGTGTGCAAGGGATAGAGGAGACGCAGAGGCAGCTAGCACAGGGTGCCAAGTACCCGGTTAGAGATGTGATGGGGGGTGGTGGGTTCTGGGGACAGTTCGGGCTTGGGCTTGGAGGTATGCTCTGATTTTGGGCTGGGGACTGGTTGGCTACCCAATCTTTGGGGCAGCGGACAGGAACAGTTATTTTGACTCTGCACATGTCGGGTCCAGTTAAGGAAAAAATTTGGAAAGGGGAGTATGTGGATTTGTTTGAGCTGATCGATGCAGAAGGGGTCCAAAGGCTAGTGGAAGCAGAGTCCTCTAACAGTAAGGACTTGTTAGTGGCCTTAGCAGCATTGGGAAGGCAGAGGGTAGGTAAGCTTCGCCCTGGGACATGGGATAATTGGGTGGTTGGCTTTATTTATTTTATGGCAGTGCAGCTGGAGAAGGATGGGTCCTTGGCTCTGCCGCTGCTAGGCTATTTCCTTAACATTCGTGAGGTGCAACTGTTAAGGCCAGGTAATGCATGGCCCTGGTATGATCAGCATTTCCGCAAATGGAAGGCTGTGGACCAGTCACTTCGTTGGGAGGTGCATCATCCAGATCTATGGTTGGCTACGATAATGGATAGTTATGAGGGCTTTAATAGAAGGTTGAGTGGGCTGGAAACAGCAGGTGTGTGTTGGTCATTTAATAGTGTTTGTTCGAGATGTGGAGGGGGACATTTGGCCACTAGCTGTGGTCGGCAGGATTTGTCCTGAACTCTAATGTTATGGGTCATGAGGGTGGATTTGGTGGGCAAGGCTTTCAGCCAGCCCAGGGGAGGGGTAATTTTCATGGGTCCCGGCGATTTGGACTCAGGTTTTGTAGAGGCAATAGAGGGAGGGGTGCCATTCCCTATTAAGGTGGAGGTTCTCCAGAGTATGCTTCATCGGTTTCCTGGCTTGGCCATCAAAGAGGAGATAATACAGGGTTTTCAAGGGGGGTTTCCTATTAAGTCCACCATGGGAAGGGGTGGGGGGGTTGCAAGAATTTATGATCTGTTCAAGGTAAAGAGGACATCTTGGAGGCTTTACTGGAGAAAGAGAGTAGGGTGGGGCAGTTATTGGGTCCTTTTGACAGTCTGCCTTTTAGTGTTTACAGGGTGTCCCCTTTGGGGTTGGTGCCAAAGAAGCGAGAAGGGGAATTCAGAGTGATACATTACTTGTCTTATCCAGAAGGAAATTCAGTAAATGATTTTATTGCAGATGAGGAGGTTAGGGTGCATTACACTTCCTTAGGGGATGCAGAGAAAGTGATTAGGGAATTTAGGGAGCCATGGTTGGTTAAGGTCGACATTGAGTTGGCTTTTTGACTGTTGCCTATTAGGAGTGAGGATTGGCCACTATTGGGGATGCAGGTAGGAGATAAGTACTACTTTGATGAAGCTATGCCTATGGGTTGTTCAGTGGCATGTGCGACTTTTGAGAAGTTCAGTACAGTATAGCATTGGATTTGGCAGCAGAAAGTGGGGACTCAAAAGGCAGTGCATTATTTAGATGATTTTTTGTTGGTGGGCAAAGGAAGGGTAGGAGCACAGGAGGGTTTGCGGGAGTTTACAATTATGTGTGAGGAGTTAGGTGTACCACTGGCTCAGCATAAGATGGAGGGTCCGGCAAAGGCATTAGAATTTCTTGGATTAACAGTTGATGCAGAGCGGGGACTGTTTTGTTTACCAGAGAATAAAATAGAGAGGCTGAGGTCAGTGATACATTCAGTGTTGGGTAAGGATAAGATTCGGATTCATTCAGCTATGGAGTTGCTTGGGCTTTTGAATTTTGCCTGTTGAGTGGTACACCCAGGGCAAGCTTTTTGCAGGTCACTGGCATATTTGCTGAAAGGGGTTAAGAGCAAACACCATTGGGTTAGGGTAACCCAACTGGTGCGGGAGGACTTGGGATTGTGGAATGGTTTTTTGCAACAATTTAATGGGATATCTTTTTGGCAGTCAGACTGGGTGGGGCAGGAGGAACTTCAGTTGTTTACGGATGCAGCTGGGAGTGCTGGCATGGGGGCCTATTTCAGGGGTCGGTGGTTAGCGGCTGAATGGCCTCAGGATTGGGAGGAGGTATGGAAGTGGGATGTGGCCTTTCTGGAATTGATGCCTATATGGGCAGCTTCGGTGGTGTGGAAGGAGCAATTGAGGGGCAAACGTGTAGTTTTTCATTCTGACAACATGGCTATAGTGAGGGTATTGCAAAAGAAGACAGCTAAGTCTGGCTTGTTATTGGTTATTGTTGGTATTACGTAAATTGGTTTTGCAGAGCCTTCTAATAAATTTTTCTTTTACAGGAATGCATGTGCCTGGTATAAGGAATGAGATTGCTGATAGCTTGTCCCGATTTCAGTTTCACAGGTTTCAAAGGTTGGTTCCATGGACGGAGGAGGTGCCAGAAATCCTGCCAGAGGCGGTGTGGAATCTTGGGTCAATGTAGCCAGACAGATGGTATGGCATTCCTGGGCCCCTTCTGTAAGGAAGGTGTATGGTAGGGCTGTTTCTCATTTTAATCCGTTTATTTTGCAGCTGCCAGAGGAGGAAGGGGTATGTCGGAGGAATTACTACTGTGATATGTAGCTCGTGCTTGGGGGTTAGGCACGGCTTTGCAGACGGTTAAGGTGGATTTGGCTGCGATTAGCATTTTCACTAAGGTAGCGGGGTTGCAGGATTTCACTAAGTCTTGGACATTAGGGTGTATGTTGAGTGGTTGGGAGAGAATGGTGGTGGAACGTAAGGATATTCGATGGCCACTTACGAGGGTTATATTGAAAGTTTTGTTAAAAGGGTTAGGTTTGTTGCAAAAGGGGTCCATGGTTATTTTATGTGGGGTACATTATGTACATGGCTATATTTTGGAGCTTTTCGTATTTCAGAGTTGTTAGGCTCGTTATGTTGGAAGGATGTCATTATAGGGGGGGCGAAGTTAGTACTACATTAAGGAGGAGTAAGACAGATCAGTTGGGTAGGGGATGTGTGGTGGTACTTAAATTGGACAGGAATCATTGCATTTGTCCAGTAATGTGGGCAAAAGAATTTGTGAGGAGGTGAAAGGGGAGTGTGGATCAGTTAATTTTTTGTTCAGTGGATGGGAAGGTGGTGTTGAGTAGTAGATTCATACTTTTGGTGAGGAAGGTTTTACGTTGTATGGGATTTCTGGCAGAGAGGTTTGCAGCTCACTTGTTCAGGATAGGTAGGGCCTCAGATTTAGCTAGAGAGGGTAGTTCTATTGAATTGATAAAAAGAGTGGGGAGGTGGTCTTCAAATGCATTTTTGTATTATATTAGATAAGTTGGGGTCTGATTATTAATTTTTCTTCTTTTCTTTTAGGGAAGCACATTATCATCTTGGGGCATTCGTTCATCCACTGGGCAGAGAAGCATGTTTTAGTTAGGGATGATGGGGTAAATTTGGGTTTAGCACATTTAGGGTGGTCAGTGTCCTGGCATGGTGCTAGGGAGCTTAGGTAGGATGGGTTGTTACATGAATTTGAGAGGGCTAAACTGAAGGTGGGTTGTCCTTGTATACTAGTCATTCATTTAGGGGACTATGACTTAGGCATTGTTTCTAAAAAACAATTGGTGGACATTATGCTGCGAGATTTGATGTAATTATAGGTATTGTACCGGGGTATGGAAATTGTGTGGTCAGAGTTGGTTCCACATTTGTGTTGGAGGACTGCATATAGTTATAAGGTGATTGAAAGGATTAGAAGGTGTGTTAATCAAAGGCTGGCTAGGCAATTAAGGATTTTGGGGGATGCATATTATTGACCATATAGATTTTGGGAATGGAGAGGAGTTTTGGTATCGAACGGATGGAGTACACCTTAATGACGTGGGTCTGGATCTTTTTAATTTGCATCTGAAACTCTTTTTAGAAGAAATGATTGCAACTAGGGTTTAGGAGGGGGAACAGCCTGAGATCAGGCTGGTGGCGGAGAAGAGGGACAGGATTGTCCTCTTCTGTTCCCCCTCTAAAGAAGGTGGCTATCGGTTTATGGTTTGGTATGGTGGTGAGGTGAGTAGGTACACTGCCTCTTTATGTGGATGAGTAGGTACGCTGCCCTGGTGGAGGAGGTATCAGGGTGAGTTGGTACGCTGCCTTGAGGTAAAGTTCTTCCAGGATGAGTGGTGACGCTGCCCGGAGATCATCGCTGCTGAAGAAGATAATTAATGTTGGTTTTTGTGTACATAGTTCATTGTATAATACAGTTTAATAAAAGGTTGTCAAATGTCTTTGTGTGTGGTGTGGTTATTTAAAGGGGGGATGGGACAAATGGTTTGTGTGATCAGATTCTCTGCACCTCCCTGTGCAGAGGTTGCGTTCCCAATACCCATTGCGAACAATAATAATATCAGCTTTTATACTGCTATTATTCTTAGAAGAGTCAAGTACTTGAAAACATGTTTGCTTTCGTTTTTTTTTCTTTCTCTGGTACATTTGCAATAAGAAAATGTAGTTTTTGTAACAGTGTGCTGGGAATTCTGTAATTTGAGCATTTCAATTTGAAAAAATGTAAGATACCCATTTCAGTTTGAAGATGAAATCTTGTTACTTACTTTTGAATTTGAAGTGTTGTAGAAATCTACTTTTCCTCTCACTAATATTTCTTATTTAATTGTTATATTATTTGGTTGATTTCTATGTTGTTATGAGATATGTGGCATGATATTTGTTATGTATTTCCTTGTTGCAGCATTTTTAAGCAGTTACACCATTTATTAAGTCATTATGTATGAACAGTAGTGTACTATTTGAATTTGTCTTTGCATTTCGCTCAGATAGTTTTGGACCAGCTCACTCACTTACTTGGTTATTAAATATATCATTTAATAAAGGTAGTAGAGTGGAACAATAATAATGTGAATATGTAACATGATTTACAGTGTTTCATGTGCAAGTTTTTTTATATAATATTTGGAACATATGGTGCTTTATACATAAGCAAAAATATCTGAAATTAAACTGGTGTGATTAATGAAGAAATAGCAAGAAATGGTGTAACCCTAAAAAGGAACAGTTGTGCTGTGCAATATAGACAGTAAACAGAATAGTACTACAGAGTCATCTAATCATATGCCATGGAACAGTGTACTGCAAATATACCAGCAGACCTGTACCAACTCGGCATAAACAACAGAAAAGCATCCCACCATATAAAATATAATAAACTGTAGCAGAAATGATCACCATAAAAAAAAAAGTCTTTTGCCTTTTCCCGGTTAGGGATCGCCACAGCGGAACTCCCGGCCGCTAATGATTGGCAGGGGATTTTTACAGTGCCGAGTTGCCAGCCCAATGCCCAACCTTCAAAGAAGGCATGCCTATTCACGCATGCACCTACCTGCATGTCTTTAATGTCACTCAACCACAGGAGGACATGCAGACTCCACACAAAAGGCACTCCAGCTGAGAATCGAATGGGAGAACCTCTTGCTGTGAGGCGACAACGCTACTGCTGCACCACCGTGGCTTACAGCAGATCACCATAACTCAGTGAAAATAAATACAAATAGTTAATAAAACAGTGATGATAAACCAAGATACAAACAGAATGCACACAGAACCACAGAATTCCCAAAAGGTACTATGAAGCACAGTAAGTAAATTAATATATTGCAGTGCATTAAAAAAGATTTAAATAGAGGTTAGCTTAATAACAATGACAAAGCCTGTCACAGACAGAATACATACAGAATAGCAGAATGACCCTAACCAGAAGATTAAGTAGCATTAAGTACAAGGCTACAGGTTGTCAGAACACAGCATATGAGAGACCAGTGTCACTCACACAGTGTTTCATGGAATAATACCTGCATGATAGCAGAGTGCTTTTCATGGACATGGCAGTATCTCATGTAAGGACAGGCAGAAGCAGCTGGCAGAAAACCATAAGTGAAATGCAGACAAGAGACATGTCATATAACAAATGCTGCTGCATGGTCAGACATCAGCACATAGCAGATCACATAGAAAGAATGTTGAAAGATTGCCACTGAACAAGGCAAGAAAGCAAGCACATGAGTATGCATTTATAGATTTGGTTAGCAGAACCCACAATAATGCTTGCTCTAGGCAAAACATCTGCCACAATAGCTGCATATGCAGACACCTCAAAAAGAAAGTAATACAGATGTTATAAGATGCCAGTTAACATTATGGAAACAGTAGCAGTCACACAACAGTAGTACTGTCCAACATAGATAGTACAGATTTAGTCATGTGGGCAGGAGCGGCCCTAGGTCAACTGATGCCCTAGGCAAAAGGGCTCCACGGCGCCCCCACCACATTACTTGGTGCCCCATCCTGGTCTACCTATACCAAATAAATACTGGAAAAGTACCCCTGCTAGACTGGCTCCCTAGGAGGCCACCTAGTTGGCCTATGCCTAAGGCTGGCTATGCATGTGCGGCATCCCAAGTAGCTACTGCAAGACATAAGCTGATGAAAATGTGTTGGCCAACACAGTGTATAGTACCTCTCATGAGGGGATCCAGAACTCGCAGCCAGCTCTATTTCAGGCATGATTTACCTGTGTCACAGTGTACCTATTTTCATCCTTAATTTACTCCACACAATTTTCTGAATCCCCCCTCATCACATGATTTTTGAAGCTGTCTAGTACACAACATACACGCTAAATTACCAACATACTAATGGTGCTGATAATTTAAATTAATAATAATGAACTCATATTTTTCCAACATTTTTGTCACTCTGATTTTTTAAACATGATTCTGAGTAGTAGTCTACATTCCTAATGGAAGCGAGAAGAGTTGTAATATTTGTTATTCAAATCTGATGTGAATAAGATGTCCAGATTTATAGCTGGATTTATGTACCTTTCAAGGGCTTTTTATTCCTATTTTCAGTGTCTGCAAATTAAGAAGTAGGAGGGATTCATATAGTGCACCAATACAGGGGCAGCACTCCAGAACCATACTACAATAAGTGCAGTGACCAGTATCTGGGCAGCACACCAGAACCATAACACAATCAGTGTAGTGACCAGTATCTGGGCAGCACACCAGAACCATAACACAATCAGTGCAGTGACCAGTATCTGAAGTGATCAGTGACTGACAACATGCACATACAATACCTTTGTCTGGAATCTTATGGATCTGGGACAGATTATTGCACAAAGATTAGGCATGCTATATGCAACACCAGAGGGGCACCTTCACGAAAAGAGAGAATTGGGACTTAACAAAGCTGAGGTATGAAGAAGGCAGGACTGGATGTCAAATGAGCAATATAAAAACAAGTAGGAGGAAATTACATGGGTCATGACAGTTAGTAAACACAGAATGTGGTTGGAAGTATCACTTTGGTAGTACAGTTCCTTATTTTTTCTGTCTTTTTTTTTTTTTTTTGAGAACTAACAAAATGTAATTTTGAGCTTTGACAAGAACAGAGAGTAATATAGAATGGTACTATTGCTTTGGGCACATATGTAAGTTGTAATGTAATGCATTTAACTTGCATATATTATAGACAAAAGACAGGAGGGGTGTAGCACACATAGTGGAATGACTGCTGGTTACCCATCTTCTCCTATTACTTAATGGGACTGCTACCGCCACTGATCTTAGAAGTGTTTTGCTTGCACAGATCTAGGGCCACAGTCATAGTTCTGGTTCCATGACTGGTGTTAAGACTATCTGTAAGGCTTACACACAGTACTGGAGTGCATAGGGCGCTCCCAAACAGCATTGCCTATAACAGCAATGTCCATATCTGGTCACTGCAGGATATCATCGGCTGCATGATGACTGCCACCTTTTAGAGTCTGGCCATGCCTTCGATCTTTGGCTCAAAGATTACTTATTTAGAAACACACTGCATCACAGCTACCATGGTCTGCTGTTGTTGTACAATGTGAAGTCCTTGCAAAGCATCTGCAGTGTGTTGTCTGGCACAGTTATGTGGCTGGAAGTAGCGAAGACCTGCCTTGGTTCTGCAGGAGATTGGCAAAACTAGTAGCTAAAAGAGTAAACATTTTGTTTTTTGTTGTCTGAATGGTTTTGCTCAGTTTTATGTTACTTACATGTGTATTTTTTGTTTGTTTGCTTATTTGAATGTGTTTTACAATATATTTAATTTGATCTTTGGATGGGTTGTGCTTTTTTCCTGTTTTGGGGATCACTGTTCCTTGAAGAAAGCATGGAATGGAAAATGCACTTTAAAATGAATTTTGTTCCTTTTCTTTAATAAGTGTTACCTCTAAGTATCATGGTGTGGATTAAAAATAAAAAGTAGCCTGTAATAGGAGTTTTATTTTAGTTCAATTTTTATTCATTTATAATGTTTACCTCTTTGCTTTGTAGGGTGTGCATACACTGTACATTATGTGTTTTATCTAATATTAATTTAACTGTGTTTAGGTGCTATATGTTATGGGGAGTTTACTGTTTGAGAAACACTTTAATACATGTCCAGTTTCAGTTTACCTCCTCATAGGGAAAAGACACAGAACATTACAACCAAACATGTCAATAGGTCTATATAAAGCTACGTACCACAAGACGAGCGAACATAATCCATGCAATTATATGCTACGTAAATATTCTTTGGTTCTGTTAATTTTGAGCAGCATCTGTGAAATAAGATGTGAAATATACCTTATGATGTAACAATCTCAGATAAAGGCAGTACTAGATACAAATGTCACAATTAACTATTTAATGATGTTGTCTTAGCAACAGAAATGGGATGATGTAGAGTCCCTTGAGTACAAAACCTCACTTAACAGAAGTAGCTAACTGCGCACATTTGTTGTTTATGCGACCTTCATTATTTCAGTGGAAGGCATTTTCAGTTAGCTCATTAAATTACAGTATAATATAATGAGTGGGATATGAAAATTATACATATGAAACTCATTTAAAAAACAGTGAGCTGTATCTGATACTGCTTTTCTGTACTTTAATGTCAGTATTTCAGCAAATGAAGTAGTGAAACTGTTTTCCCACTCAGTAAATAAACTGGCAGCATCTGTCTCAGACATTAGTATATTGCAGCACCATTGCATTATATCAAACCACTAAATGTGGCTCTTGGAGTCATTTAATTGCATTACTTCAAACCACTAAATGTGACTCTTAGGGGTATTTAATCAGGAAATGGGAAAACCGTGACAGAATATTGTTTTCAGCATGTGAATCAGATTTTGGCATAGCCATAGGTCATCCTGAACTTAGTACATGTTGTTAAAGAACTGATAAATTGCTTAAGCCTTATCAATTAAGTGCATGCAGAAATGTATTTACTGATTGAATTAGGTACGACATCAACATTATAAGCAGAGCATGTTATCATCACACAATGCCATATTTCCTTGTTATCTGGTGTGCTACATATGTTCATATAGTGCTACTCAGAATTATTTAAGTAATAATGTGGCAGTTAATCTAATGAGTGACTTTTGCTGTAATAGATTTGCATAAAGTGTACAGACCTTTTCTTTGAACATTTCCTGTTATATAGAAAATAAACTGTTTCTGATTTTTTCCCTACATCTTCAGGAGTTTACACTACAGAGGTAATTAAGCTTTTTTCAAACAATTTTCTTTTTGCTTTGCTGTAGACATGAAAGCAATTACCCCAATGTACACTGGAAGCTCTCTGTATGTAATAAACCTAGGATGAGTTTCTCACTGCAAGAAGTATGGCAAGAAACTCAAGAACTCTCTAAACAGAGATACTTCTAATGCAAATGCAATAAAAAGACCCACAGTTGCAACCACTAACAGAAAAATCAGTGACTGCATGGAATATTTAACATATAGTCTATGAGATTCAAACATGGTTCAGTTGTGATTGTAGCCAGCTCTTCTGTATGCTTGCCTGATGAGCCCAATGCCTGTTAAGACTGAATACTGATGGAAATCAGTCTGGGGGGGGTGAGCTTAATAAACATGCCACTTGCAGCTGCAGCATGTTCGGAGAAACAGCACATAACACATGGGTATAGCCACAGGATAAGACAAAAAGCAGCAGTGCTTATCCATCAAGCATATGATTTGATGATGTTCTGCATAATCACAAGTGCTACACTGATATGAAGGAGAAGTACTTTGGAAGCTGTAACAGACTAGGACTCAGGTGTGCTCATCTGTGTTTTGATAAGATTAAAGGGTGGAAATAGGACTACATGAAAGGAGGAAACAAGCATGTGGTAGAACATTAGGTAAAAGCCCAAGGAATGAGAAAGATGGGTGGGGAAGGGAGGAAAAGGTTTTTTTTGGGGGGGGGGGGGTCATGTGACCATTTTTCATATATACAGAAAAGGTAAGTTGGGGATGATAAAGGAAGGTAAGAAGGTTAGGACAGGTAGCAGGGGGACACAAACAAACACACAGAGAAGACATACAAGAATGACAGTGGCTGTGCTAACACAATGTGGGAATGGGAACACAATGGTGAAGGAGACGTCAAACAAACAGGGGAAAGATACTGTGAAGGGAAGGATTTATCAGCAAATAGGAATAGGATGGGGTTGTGCAGCTGCTGCCTCTGTCAGCTGCAACTCAGTGAGAGCTTACTCACCACCCTGGGGTTCCTTGGGTTCCTATAAAATAATTGAATGGACAAATTGTTGAACATCATATGGTCGAACCCATATTATCATCAATTTAGTCCATCAAACTGTTCTGACTAGATGACATTATACTAGGGATCAGGAGCATGCTGTAGTGCGATTTTGGAGTTGGTGTATACAATTAGCAGGGTGTGTGGGTGGTACAGTGGCTTACCCCCCCTGCAAAAGCAATTTTTGTGGTATATGTGGGTGTTTTTTTTGTTTTGAGTTTGTTTCAATGGACTGAATTGTCAATTATATGGGTACGACCATATGACATTGGACAATTTGTCTATTTCGTTATTTGATAGGTATATGGCTTCCTCACCACTGGGTCTTGGCTCAGATAGTAGAGCCAGTGTAAGGCAGGGATGCAAGTCAATGAGCCACCATTGGAAGTTCGCCATGTGGCCAGTGCGAGTATCTAACCTACTGTCAATGATCTCATCCACTATGTCTGCTAGTTGCTAAGGGGAGACAAAGCTGCTCCTCCAGTGCCACTGCTACATGTGGTTACAGTAGTACCAGTGGTTACAATAGTGCCAGTATCCAGTGCAGGGCTACCTGTACTGGGTGATGTAGGTGGGACACGTGGTGTGGAAGTGACTATGGCAGCTCAAGATTCATATGTTGTGTGGGTGTTTCTGATGCTGGTTGTGGTGATGGTGTCACCTGTTGACGACTGATAGGCCTTGCTTGAAGGATGGGTGCAGGTTTGGATGTTGCTGCATGAAATATTAAAAATAAATAGAGAAAAAGATGGTTATAGACTCAGAAGGGAGGGGAACACTAGGATTAGGGATAGGATAGGGTTGTGAAGCTGCTGTCCCTGTCAGTTGTCATTCAGTGGAAACTTACAGAGCACCCTAGGTTTCCTCAACACAAAGCATAGTGACAATGAGGGTGGTGGGAGGAGAGAAGTACAGATATAATACAATGAAGCTGATATACATTTTCACTATGATAATGTTACTAAACTTGAAGGAACAATAAACATGCTTCTCAATTTACAAAGGCTATTAGCATGCACAACTGGGAGGTGGACTCAAATCCACAGCAATCATTACATGCACTCCAACAGGAAAGACTTAACATGCTGAGCTATGCAGACAAGCAAACTGAAGTCTGTAGTCCAACACAGCAATGGGATGTCTGAGACAAATTGTATATATATATATATATATATATATATATATATATATATATATATATATATATATATATACATACATACACACAAAAACCCATAGCTATCATCACACCCATTTCAGAAGGCATATGTAGATACTTGGCCAACTTAAGGGCAAGTAGTCCAACACACAATAATGGAATTGCCTGAGACCAATGTATATATATATATATATATATATATATATATATATATATATATATATATATACAAAGAAAACATGCTGATCAGGCATGCATTCCCTACGCAGGTATTATAATTGAGGGAACTACAAACACGCTTTCCAAATAACCAAGTATGGTGCGCAACCAAGGATGGGAAATGAACTCATCACACAATGCAAAAGTCACACAAGTCATAGCCTTAACACGTTGAGCTATATCTGCTACAGGAGTGAAGGTTGCAGTCAAACAGACAAATCATCAGCCCAAGTATACTGATAAAGAGGGTCTGGGAGAGAAATTCCCACAACAAAAACAATTAACTTCTACAGATTTCTCCCCTCTAATGCTGTAGATTCTGTAATGAGATAGTCCCCCTCACATTACAAATTCTATCACAATACAAATGGGGGACTTGAACCCATAGGCATCATAATAATGTGAAAGCAAAGTCAGTTTTTCAATTCTGTGAAAGCATGTATGCACACACAATTATAACATCCGACAGCCATATTGTTATCTTTGAATTGTGGAAGTTAGCACAATGTGACAGTAATATAAAAGTTATAGTATATAAACTCTATTTATACTGCCTGAATAGACTGTTAACCATAACAGCTGTACAGTACAAAGCATGTATACTTACTCTGGCACTCTCTTCTGTGCTCTGTCCTCCGCCTGTGCCACTGCATATTCTCTGCAATAGCTTCAGAAGCTGTAGAGAGATCAGCGGCAGTATATGAGATCTCTGGGTGGTGCACAATAGCATGCTGCATATGTATCTACATAGGTTGCACATAAAGTAAATAGGTAGTGATTTAAACTCTTCCTTCTTTCAGGCTAGGAGGTTGGAATGTTGACAGTTCATGTCACTGTAATGGTGATGGCAATGATACCTCATGCTTGGGATGTCAGTGGCCAAACTATTCCTGGCCTCAGTTTTATCCTAAGGTCCTTCATAGCCCTCTTGCAAGAGTCTCTGGCTATACACTTATGGAAAGAATGAAGAAGTATTTTATTCTTCTTCAAATAGCACATTTGTGTTCCAAAAGGAGCACTACCTTCTTCTCTAGCCATGATGTCTTACTTAGAAGAAATAGTGAAAAATGGCTGATACTCCATGCCAACACCTGTTCTCATGTGTCCCATCTTCTGCACAATAACAGACATCTCATTTGCATGACGTATGGTGGGCCAGGCAAAAATATGTACTGCATATGTATCAGTCCTGTATCCCTTTATATGCTGTTAAGAAAGCAGGCATTTCATTACGTTATACAATTTCTATAAAACTGTAGCAGAGATACAAATCTCCTCCTTGAAGCACTGTATGGAATGCACACATGCAGCGCTGTCCACAGGTACCAAGGCCTTAGAATACAGAGTAGAATGGAACTCAGTGTTTAGCAAGTTATTCTGAAGAACCAGTTGGCATATTCATTGACAATAATGAGTTGTGCCCTATTGCTCTATGGATCTCTGCCTAGCTTGTGACATTAACAGAACATGCTGTAGAGACAAATATGTCTCCCACAGACTGCAGCTTCTCTGGAATAGACTTCCAATTCACGTAAAACAGAGCTTCTCACTGATGCTATTCAAATGCAACCTAGATAATTGGATGGGAGACCACAACTTCACCCCTGGGGTGGCATCCATGTCTCTCATGGACAGGGGCAGCTGATGTTGACCACAGACCCACACTGTTCATAAATTCATTCTGAAAACTACCCAAATAGAACAAATGGGGATACTTGGGATTAACATGACTAGGCTTGTAAAGGCTCTAAGGCCACTAGCCTAGTAACCTCCTATGAACATATGAACTGCAAAAAAGGTAGCCCAATTTGTGTTATTTAACCTTCACATTGTGGAAGAATTTTTTAAAGTAGCAACTTGGAAACCTGCAACAGGTGAATCTTTTTGTCAAGATCGGTTGCTATAAACTGATGTTGTATTTATGTATAGAATGAAATAATTTGTCCAATACATACGGGCTACTGAGGAGTGTACTGAGAGGAGTACTGCAAGGCTAAGGCAATTACTGGGATGAAGGACTGTTACCCATAATGGGAAGCTCACTCATCAGCACTTACTCACAGCACATTTCAACACATTCTGGCCAGCTTTATGCTATCAATTTCAATAAAAAAACATTGGCCTTTTGTATAGCTTGCACAAATATCTCATATTCAAAAATATTTTTAACTACATGGGAAAAAAGTCATATCACTTTGGTGAGTTGCAGTGTTATAGGTGTTGTACTGTGGGGGACATTTGCTCAGTAAAATTATGTTTCTGGCATTTCTTAAACAGTGTGGGTAGTGATATAGGACTGTACAATACATGAAAACCATGATATATATGGTAAAAAGGGCAGAGGAGGGGGAATGGCTGTGTAAGGAGTTTTCAGGGCCACTCATAAACAAGATGTTAATGCCAGTGTTTTCCACACCTGCAGGGCCCAGGCCTGAAAAACAGACTAAGCAGAAAAACACTGCAGACTGTGCTGGAAAAAGTAAATAGAAACCAAAGTTGTTGAATGGGGAGAATAAGGTGCTACTGGCCCTTCATCTCCATGACCAGTACCTCTTTTGCCTGGATGGTGCAGTCCAGGTCTACTGGGTATGTGCTTGGAATGATCTTGTGGTGGACATTACTGCAGTCAGTGGCCTGGACTGTACTTATGAGATGATGCACTACACAGCAACTGACCTTACACATGCTGCTGAACACATTCCACTGGCATGGTAAGGAGCATCAGTGGGTGCTGGGCCATCACATGAGCCACCTGTCATGGAGATGGAGGAGTTTGGGCCTTTATCAGAGGCAGTGGCACCTCCACATGGTCATACAGTATGGTATCTACTGGACGTGCCC